>NC_091137.1:232500-430002 GCF_041381155.1 Argopecten irradians | reverse complement strand
TCGTCCATATAGACAATGTCAGGAAACATCGTAGAGAAAATGAGAAAAACACCTACATGATACTCCAACATGACGGGAATTCAGTAAAGTGACGGATAGGGTAATGAAAATTCACCGGATATTCAATTTTAAGAACGTATGAACAGCGAACGTTTCCAGAAAAGTTATTGAAAGCAGATCGAAAATTCGTTGTTGACTGGCTGGCGTGAACGTGCGTTGTATGTAAGCGGGTATAAGTCAAGTGTAATGCACATCACGATCACACACTTTCCCGATTCCCGTGGAGTCAACACCTAGAGTGACCCTTTTCCTTTTCAACTCAAGGCCAAAAGTGAGGTGAGGTGGTGCCAAGGGAGGCATTAGGTAAAAGATAAAGTCAGTTAGGAGAATAGAAAAGATCCAAATTTTAGACGCCTTATACGATCAGCAATAGGGGGCAAGCAGGTACAATTCTAACGCCCTACATGCAGGGTCACAGTAGCATAATGTTTACTAACTTTGTAAGCGTCATAAGTCAAACAAGTATACCAGTTGAATAAGAAGATGTGATCGGCTTATAAGACGCACATCATCTTATAAAATATATAAAACAAGAGAATTCACAGGCAAAACTTGAAGACTCAGAGACAAAGGAACACACTAGTCCATTCAGATCCCCCGCCGAATGGAGACTATCCAAAAGCTGAAAGGAAAGTTTGATATTGATGGAGAACCATATAGTGTATGAAAAAAACAACTCAGGAAAAAAGTGCAAAAGACCATGAAAACCTAAAAAATAGCAATAGGTACTACTAGACCATAAAATGTGAATGTGTCCTATGAAGTGGAAATATCTCTGCTGGTTTTAGAGTTATGCTCCGGAAATGAACCTGCTACAAAAATATGATATTTTCAGCAATGTTTCTATGGTTACAGAAAAAAGCACAAAAATTGAAAACCTAAAAATAGCAAAAAGCACTACTAGACCATAAGAAACAATGTTAGTGTATGAAGTTTCATGGAAATATCTCTGCTGTTTTTAGAGTTGTGCTCCGGAAACGATTCTTACACAAAAATCTGCCATTTTCAGCAATGTTTCCATGGTAACAGAAAAAAGTACAAAAAGTGAAAACCTTAAAATAGCAAAAGGCACTACTAGACCATAAGACCAATGTGTCTATGAAGTGTCCCGTGGAAATATCTCTTCTGGTTTTAGAGTTATGCTCCGGAAACAAAAATGATATTTTCAGCAATGTTTCCATGGATTTACGGAAAAAATGCAAAAAAATGAAAATCTAAAAATAGACAAAAGGCACTACTAGGCCATATAGACCGATGTGTGTAATGAAGTTTCTCGTGGAAATTTCTCTACTGGTTTAGAGTTATTGCTCCGGAACCCATTTGTAAATCCCCCGTCAACTTCGTTTGGCGGGGGATAATTAAACATGAGTACCTTAATTTCTAATGCAATTAGACAAATATGTACAGACCTTTAAAACTAGGGTTGTCAACACTTAAGCGCTTACTCGGTCGGAACTCAGGAAGTCCAACTACATAACTGGTTACAAAAAATCCATAACGCATCTGTTGTCACACATTTTTTACATACCATACCAAGAACTGTAATGTGTACTTTGTAACGTATGCCACTTCCCTAGCGCCTACGCTACATTCCATGGCAGTATAAATATATATAACTAAAAAAAATATATAGAAGCAAAACAAAAAAGAACCCCCCACCCTTTACTTTGACCGTAGGCACCCAACTTGGTCCTGAATGTAATTAGACAGCCGCCTGGGGGCCTATTGTATTATACATCAAATTGAGGCTTAGTGTTGATTACTTTCACATGTGCCAAGTACATGTTTACATAAATGTGTATAGCAGTCAGAGAAGTCGATCGGCCATCCTGCTTACGCGAAGCAATAATTCTGTGATCACTCATCTAAGTGGAGGCAACATACAATGGGCAGTCAAAATGATTAGCCTCTCTTTTTAGTGAGGGTGACCTAGTTTCTAAATTGCCCGGAGCAGTTAGGGCGGTTAGAAATTGCGCACCTGCTGCCCCTATTTGCATGATCGTAAAAGGCGACTAAATTTAGGATCTTTTCTAATCTTCCTAACTGACTTTATCCTTCCTAATGCCTCCCTTGGCACCGCCTCACTTTTGGCCTTGAGTTGAAAGTTCGCCCCTGTGAGAAAGGCTCTGGGTTCTGTTCCCTGGCCGAGACACACCAAAGTCTGTAAAAGTGGTAGTTTCTGCTCCTGCTTAGCGTTCAGCATACAGGGAGTGGGACGACTGGTTCGCCCGTTGTCAGTATAATGTGACCGGGTGGGGTGTGTTGCTTGGTGTCTTCGGCGGCATGCTTCAGTGATATAGCACTATAAAAAGGGCAAAAGTTTCACTATACAAGAAGACACAACATGAATATACCGCAGTCTCCCGAAACACGCACCTCGCACAACATACACGCAACACACCGCAGTCATTGGAGGCCGTCCTTACATGACCATAGCTGTTAAGGATATTCAACACCATTAAATGAAAATTTTAACCACTCATGGGATTTTCCTCAAATTTGGCACACAGATTATGTGAGTTAGTTTAAGCAAAATTATCAAATAAAATTCAGTTCAGCGGTACTATTTTTCCCGCCATTTGCTTAAATATGGTTTCCATAGAAACACAACAGAAAATAGGTGTATGTGGACATTTATTGACATGCAAGGAATAGTTTTTCACAAAGAATTTACTTGAACAGTAACGTAATCATCAATATTGTTCTAATTTTTAAATCTATTGAAAAATTTCATTAGTAACCATTCATAATTGGCCTTGACAACAGGAAATATCCCTAGCAACCACAAAAATACACATAAAACTGATAATTATTAGTAAATAAAAACAAACTAATAATTGTTTTTTTGTTAAAAAGTAATTAAAATGTTGATATCAGCTAGACAGATAAAGCAAACATTGAAAAATGTGGGTTATCTTTCACATTTATCCTTAGCAACAAACTTTATCCTTAGCAACCCCCCTAAAATACACACCAAATGCTACATCTTGCTTTATAACATCCTTTCTATGCTCACACATTGGATAAAAAGTCAGTTTTATTGACAACATCAACATATTTTTTTAGGAAAATAGCAAAAAAGGGTAATTTGCCTTATACATGTATCTTAGCAACACGTACATGTTATCCTTACCGACAAAAAAATATCCATCATTATTACCACATGAAACTTCTATTTTGTTTATAATTTTGATCAAAAGTTATTCATACTGATTGCATTTGAAAGTCGATACCGAAAATGGAGAGAAAAAAGGTAATTACCGTGTATATGTACCTTGGCAACACATTTTATCCTTAGCAACCACATAAAAACAGTCATTAAAGTATCATTGTCACCAAATTAAACATTAGCTAAGCTTACAATATTTTTATCAAAAGGCATTTAGATTGTTAAAATTTAAAATTAGAAGTTAGCTTTCATATACATGTGAAGTTAGTAGCATACATTTTCCTTAGCAACCAGAAAAAATAAACAACAAAAAGTTGTATTTATTGCCATACAAAAGCACAATCATGCTCATATTTTGATCCAAAATCAATGACACAGACAACCCAAAGAAAATGATAATGGAAATAGTAAAATATGTTTTAACCATAAACATGTGTTTTAGCAACAAAAATTATCCTTAGCAACCACAAAAAAGTTCTTTTTTTGCCATATAATATAAGTCTTAGCTGTGCTAAGCTAACAATTATGATTAAATTTTAACCATTGACAGAGTAAGGAAATCAGAGTTAGAATAAAACGTTAGTAACACATTTGATCCTTATTAAACTAAAAATATACAATTGACATAATTTCCATAGTAAATTTCTTATATATATTGTTCATATTCCTCATTACACTACATGTACATTACTCATATTCCTCATTACACTACATGTACATTACTCATATTCCTCATTACACTATGTGTACATTACCCATATTCCTCATTACACTACATGTACATTACTCATATTCCTCATTACACTATGTGTACATTACCCATATTCCTCATTACACTACATGTACATTACTCATATTCCTAATTACACTATGTGTACATTACTCATATTCCTAATTACACTATGTGTACATTACCCATATTCTTCATTACACTATGTGTACAATACTCATATTCCTCATTACACTATGTGTACAATACCCATATTCCTCATTACACTATGTGTACATTACCCATATTCCTCATTACACTATGTGTACAATACCCATATTCCTCGTTACACTATGTGTACAATACTCATATTCCTCATTACACTATGTGTACAATACTCATATTCCTCATTACACTACATGTACATTACTCATATTCCTAATTACACTATGTGTACATTACCCATATTCCTCATTACACTATGTGTACAATACTCATATTCCTCATTACACTATGTGTACAATACTCATATTCCTCATTACACTATGTGTACAATACTCATATTCCTCATTACACTACATGTACATTACTCATATTCCTCATTACACTATGTGTACATTACCCATATTCCTCATTACACTACATGTACATTACTCATATTCCTAATTACACTATGTGTACATTACCCATATTCCTCATTACACTATGTGTACAATACCCATATTCCTTATTACACTACGTGTACAATACTCATATTCCTAATTACACTATGTGTACATTACCCATATTCCTCATTACACTATGTGTACAATACTCATATTCCTCATTACACTATGTGTACATTACTCATATTCCTCATTACACTATGTGTACATTACCCATATTCCTCATTACACTACATGTACATTACTCATATTCCTCATTACACTATGTGTACATTACCCATATTCCTCATTACACTACATGTACATTACTCATATTCCTAATTACACTATGTGTACATTACCCATATTCCTCATTACACTATGTGTACAATACCCATATTCCTTATTACACTACGTGTACAATACTCATATTCCTCATTACACTATGTGTACAATTCTCATATTCCTCATTACACTATGTGTACATTACCCATATATTCCTCATTACACTATGTGTACATTACCCATATTCCTTATTACACTACGTGTACATTACTCATATTCCTCATTACACTATGTGTACAATACTCATATTCCTTATTACACTATGTGTACATTACCCATATTCCTCATTACACTATGTGTACATTACCCATATTCCTTATTAGATTACGTGTACACATACTCCTATTACTCATTATGTTACAAATACTATGTTGTCTAATCCTGAATCCTTTGATGCCAGATTGGTATACTGCTATTTGAAAATTCTTGACCATTCTGTAACATCTTGGCTATTTACCACTACTTATAAGATACTTTAACTTTGAAAAGAATTTGATTTAAGCTTGACCTTTGCCTTAAATAGGCGTTATCGTTGGTAATTGCAGCTTTAGCCTGCGGTTTGGAAAATCCTTTCAAGGAGAACGACAGACACAGCACTTTACATGTGGGGATACCAATAAGTTCATTCTGTAAAATAAGCATTGACCTTGTCAACCACACTTTTTGATTTGGTAACCCGTACCTTTCCGCTTTCAGAAACCTCTGAGAATAAATCCGAAATGCCAGAGAAAGAATCCCGCTTAAAAGCCAGTTTTAAGTGGGACAATGATAGTCCACTAGCAGCTATCTTGTCCAGCATACCTGCAGAAAGTACACCAACCAGTGGTGCCAGTGTCTGCAAATTACCTGCCTTTTGATCTACAAAAGTTATCGTATCATATACATAAGATAAATAAAAACAATGTTTCTGTTTCAGCTCTGCTGATGCAGTTACTTGAGCACAAATTGCCATAAGGCTCCTGGCATCTGACAACGCATTGTGTGCATTGTAGCTACCACCAACTACTTTCTGGTAGACAAACTCCTGTTTGTAACATTCTAAACCTGGAACCATTTCCTTAAACAATGGTAGCGTGTCCATGAACACTAAAGCATCCAGGTTTACAATCTTACAAGCAGTCAATGCTCTAGCCAGAAAGCGGCCATCAAACCTTTTGCAGTTATGTGCAACAAGTAATGCATTAGCATTTACAAATTTGATAAAACTTTCTAAAGCCTGCTTTATAGGCACAGCCTCCACATACGCTCCCTTATATGACATCCTTCCATTGGCAGAAGATATTCCTGTGACTTCTGTTATCTTTTTAGTAATTCTTTGCTTTGTTGTTACGAAGGTGTCGAAGGATGATCCATCAGCTTTCACAGCTGCAATTTGTGTGATGTGTGCATTTGTTCCTGAAAAGTAATGAACAGAGTAAATTAAAGAGTCAAAAATTTTATTACCTTTAGCTATACTGGCCTTTTATATCAGTTAATCAAACAATCAGACAAATAGTTCAAATGAAAGTAATTAATTATCTAGGGCTGAGGCCCACATGATTGATCTTAGATTTTTGATATTGATAAAATAAGATAGAACTTTATCCCTAAGACATAAATGACACTGCATCCATATAAGACAACAGGAAAGGATGGGACAGAGTACATGACAAGCATGAGTAACACTGTATGACTCCCATTTCATGATGGGCAATGAAAATAGATACACGTATACATGTTCTCACCAAATCCAGTTGTTTCAAGATCAAAGAATACTTCTGTCAAGCCAGGCATTGTCTCTAGTGGGGGAGCAGTTGGTACAGGAGCTTCCGTAATAGGTGGGATCTCTGTATTATCAAGAGGTCCTGGGTAATTCAAACAAAAAAAAGAAAAAAATATATATAAAATTTAATGTCACTAATATGTACGTTCGTAGACTTAACTTTAGAATCACACAAAACATCCAAGCATTCATCCTCGATACTCCAGGGGTTACTATCACTGTCATAACATCAACCCCTTGCCTTATTATATATAAAAATCTCATTGTAAAACTGGAGGTAGTTCAGGACAAAAAACTAACCTATAGCAGGCCTGCAGAGACTTCCTTTGAGTGTTTCAGACAGAGCAATACCCAACTTCAAAGCCACACAGTCAACTAGAGTGTACTGTATGTACATCAAAGGACGAATTACTTGTATCTTCTGTTGCCTCCAGTTTCACTTTGATAGAGTCCCAGGTGTGGTGGATATAATGTCAGTGACAGTAACCCTTGGAGTATCGAGGGTGCCTAACATTGAACTTGAAACTTTTCAAATCAAATCTTATCGATCTACACATTTTGTAATTAGGAGTCTGAGATGGACATCTTTTGAGAATGTGAAGAATGTGTTTTCCTGAACATTTTTCGAGTGCTTTCTTATTCCTTTCTCTTATAACACTACAAAGAAACATTCTGGTCATGAAATAAGTTGAACACTATATCAAGCACTATCTATATAAAGAATTTTATTTTATTATTATTGCATGCTAAGTTCCTCTCTTCAAAACTAGAAGACTTAAAGCACTCCAGTTCCCTGCTTTGCAAGTGTGAGGTTTTCCTCTCATAAAACAGGATATTTACACCTGCCAAACTACAAACTTTGAACTACACCTTACACACTTCACATCAATCTACTTATTCAGCCATAAGACTAGAATAACTGTATCTATTAGATTTCACGTAAAGCAAATACATACCACTTGTTAAATCAATGCTTGTCGAGTATGTAGGTCCTTCTCGAAGCTCACATGAGGCTTCCTTTGAGGAGAAGTCTGCCTTTCGGTGAAGTCGCTTCAGTTTGGCTTCCTTAGTCAACATCTTATCATGGTTCCTTGAAAAAAAAAATGTGCTTTGTTGTACAGTTTAATACACATGACAAAATCAAAAATCTAATGTCTTATAGTTTACAGATTAGATGCCAGCACAGACCACAGACATGGATAAGCCTTGTCACATAAAAACATATAAAAGTCATATCTTGACAGAATACTATTTTGTAAAACTTGAACCTAGCTGTATATGATTGCCAACATCAAAGCTGATACTTGGGTCTAGCAATAGCTCCCTCCGAGTGGACTGAAAATCTAGGTTTCATACTGAGGAAAAGTGTTCAGTCTTGTATAGTGTCCATATACCTTTAATAATATGGTTAGGATGGGTATACTTACTTTTTGGTTCTTTCATCTCTAAGTAATCCTAAAGTGATTGTGTGCTCTCCTGGGGAAATTCCAACTTTACTATGTGCCTGGAACACAACCAACAACAGTAAAAAAAAGTTGGGAAAATATCAATTTACTAAAATAAGTTTACATTGAAGCTTCATTTAATATTCAATTGTATTTAGTTCATATAATTTGTCCCTAATGTTTATGATGGAGTGGAGTGAGGGAGGGACTGTAAATCCTATCCGATGAGAAAAAATGGGACAAAAGATTTTTAGTTGTTATCGGATAAGTATTTTATCATTAATGAAACTTTCCATTACCTCCCCAGCAATAAAACATTCACCATGGTATAATTAGTTTTTACAATTTTTAGAAATATTTTTCATGCATACATGTACATTCATCAAAAACTTACATCAGCAACATATGTGTGTCCAACATTCTTCTGCGCGACTGCAGATCCCACACGAAAATTCAAACTGTCCGATCCAGCATAGAATCTTGATTTTGGTGCTTTTGCCGCAACAGAATGGTTCAGGCTCTCATTAGCTTGAGTACTTCCTAGTCTAGCTAGTTTCTGTGTGGCTTGACCCTGTGTGAGAGTAAATTAGATTCACTGAAAAGACTATTTTATAAATCTATATTTCAGCTGGCCAGTCCGATTTAGGGGGTATCAGAAGATTTTTCCATACCTAAAAAGTTAACACAAACTTCTATGTAGCTTTTCCAGAAATATGAATACTGCCTACAAATTGTTAATATGTGAAACAGCAGGACTGGGTAAATGCCATAAAAACATCTTCATGTTACCTCATATTGTTACATATACAGTATTTAAAACAAGCAACTGGGTTATGGAAAATATGTATATAAATAAATCAAAATGCCAAAATAGACCATTTTGATGTAACAAATTGTGTTTCTTTTTATAGGAAAAATTCAGTTTTAGAAATTACCTGAAATTTAAGGAAAATCTCATGTAATGTCTTCTGCAGGGCTGGATCACTCAGTGGTTTGCCATAGGGGAGGGAGTTATAACGGAGTGTAGTATTATCCTTGTGGCGACACCATGAACTGCACTCACTGTGGTCTCCAAATGGATGTTTTGAAAGGGCATTCAATCCCTGCTGTAAACCACTGATATTTTCTTTATTTTGTTGACACATATAATTAAAACAACGAAGAATATATTTAATAGTTTTGACCGAAAGCTGCTTATGTTTTTTTTGGGCCGAATATAAATTGTTACTGATAATTTTTTTAATGTGGTTGCTGTCCGAAAGTTTGGTAATAGCGGAATTAACTTCTGAATGTAATCGTGAAATAGTTGAGGTGTCTTCATCTCCAACAATAGCTTCAATTTCCACACTAGAGCTTTTCACCATCTCCACCACCATATCAGGCTCCATAGCCTTCGCGCTCCCATTCCAATTTCTGCGGCACAGATGTTTCCTTGTGACAGTTCCTATAAATATTTTTTTAAAAGAATTATTGCTATCTTCATGCATTTTTTTCAAATTTGGGTATAATATTGTTTTAGTATAAAACCTTTTTAACCCCTGCAATTTAGAATGAATGTCAGGAAATGAACAATCAGCATCTTTCTTTCTTTTAAACAAACGTGTTAGCCCTTCATCTTAAGATACAAACTCTATATGAAATATCACATGACATCTTACTATATAGTTAGCCTATTTGACCTCATTGAATTTGAATTAAGGTCAAAGTCATTAGTTTGAACAAACTTGGCAGCCCTTTATCATAGATTTAGAGTCCTTTGTCTTTTAGTTGATGAGAAGAAGTTGTTTTAATGAAAAATTTGACACAATTTATACACAATGATGAGTTTAGAATCCCTTAAGTACAATTTACCGTTGATTATAGTCCCATCTTCCGGTGATTATGATGTCACCTTTTGACATGATTTTTGTGACATCATAATCAATGGAATGTGGGACTATAAACAACAGTAAATCATACTTGATACATTGGGATATCAAAACTGCCGTATGATCAAATACTATCTCCATTTCAATGATTTTCTTACTTCTGACTTTTCTCCGCCTCCTAAATATGCATAAAAGACCATTAAACCAAACAAACCAAATCATTTACTTTTACCCACCTTTAGTTTTACTTCGGTCACATATTCTGCAACTTTTGGACCTGACAGCGTAAGAAACCACTTTTCCTGTTTTACAGCCTACCATTGTACAATGACCTGTGAATTATAGAAATGTCGCGGTGTTTAAATTCACCATATATATACTATGTATTATATATGGTGTTTTAACTACATGCGCTCTGTATTGTCTGAATTTACATGTCCCTGTGTCTGTCTGAATTTACATGTCCCTGTGTCATGTAATGTCCTGTACATGTAAATCTGTGTGTGTAAGTTGTTATGATGACGTATGAGAGGCGAGTAAATGGATTGGTTGAGTGTGTCACATTGACCCTGCATGACCCTGTCCTTGCACGTGCACGCCCACCCTTGAGGAAGCGTGTCCGCACATTACGTGGAAAATAGGCACTGGACATACACGACTTATAGCTAGAAGCCTGTACATGTGTGCTTTACGGCCACAGTACTGAAAGGGTTATCTGTCTCGGTTTGTGTGTAATAAATATTGTCAACTGTTAATAGCTGTTGGATTCTATTTATGTACTCGTGAACCAATACCCATATTATAATCACTCTCGTGACAGAAACATACATGTATATGTTATGTATAAAGTACTAATTAGGCAGATTTTAATGGATTTATGTATAATCATGCACTGAATAGAATTCAGACCAAAGGCCCATTATATTTAGATATAGATCAAATTGCAGCAAAAAAGTATCCATTGGACATAAAATTTTACGATTGTTAATTTACAATTTTCTAATAATTAGAAACTAACTTACTGGGCTACTTAACATTAATGTTACTTAATCATAAAATGAACCGCAAATTAATTATAAACACATTTGATTCTTTTTTTATTATCTCAGTATTTCTGATATGATAAAGCTTATGCTGATTTGCTTTTCAAAAACAAATATTTAAGCACAAACCAATGAAATTTGATACTAACCTGATAAACTGTTGTATCCTTTACCACTCCCTCTTGTTTGCCAGGCGCCCATCAACACTTGCAGTGATTTTATTGGTTCCACTGTTAAAAAAGAAATTAATAATTAGTAATTTAAGAAATGGTTTGAATATCATATTTTTACATGTATTAATTTTGTCATTAGTGTGTAAAATACACATTTGATAGTATGTGGTTTGGTTTTAGTTTAGTTTTATTAGTTTAACGTCCTATTCACAGCCAGGGTCATGTAAGAACATGCCAGGTTTGTTGGGGGAGGAAAGCCAAAGTACCCGGAGAAAAACCACCAACCAGCAGTCAATACCTAACAACGGTCCCACTTGGGATTTGAACACGCATCCCAGAGGTGGAGGACTTGTGGTAATAAGTCGGGACATCCTAACCACTCGGCCAACGCGGCCCCTACATGTGCATGTTGATTTGACATATTCTTATAAATCTAAACATTTATTAAAATGTCAGAATAAATTCAGAAAACAACAGAAAATCTAAGTTGTTTCCTGTGATACAGTTATGCGAAAAGCATAACATATTGATTCCCATACAGAAATATGCATATGGTATACAATATGGCCAGTATAATTTTAAGACACTTTTACTGTTGAAATATAAGTACATACTTTTACTTGAAAAGTATCCCTGTGGACCATGAATACTTATAGAATAAATTCATTTATCTCGAGGATATAAAAATGATAATATATGACACTACTTTTTGTTATTGATTACTTTGGTACTGAATTTGCATTTTTGGAGACTTTGATTTCCATACATGTACCTGAATTCCTTCTCTCTTAACATTGCATCTTCTGTTGAACTTTTGGCAACTTTTTCAATCTGCTCCCCAACCTCTCTTTCTCTTTTCTTAAGGGTTGTCGCACTGACCGGGGGGATGTTTTAAACAGCCAAGAAAACTGTTGACGTGTTCTGCTCCAAGTCCAGAATGAATCATGGCTGTTAAAAACAAAGAAAATTTATTATACTTGTTTTGAAAACTTACCATTATTTATAAAAGACACAATGTAGAAAAATACTTAATGTTACAATTTATATATAAGCGCTAGAGAATGCAGATTTTTTTTTTATATTTTTTTTTCATAATTATTTTGTTCCGTCACAAGGACATACATGTACATCATTTATTTATTCTATATAGCTGGATTTGACTGCAGGGTCAGTTATCAATGACCAGGTACAATGTACATATGTGCAATTGTACATTGTAGCTGAATTAAAGGTCTCGGCTGCTACATTTTCTCCTCTTTTGTTAAATATAGACTTATACATATACAGTATACATGTAGTTGATATGGGATCAATCAGGAACATTGTACTGTAACAGGAGAGGAGAAAATGTAGCGACCAGACCGGGATTCAAACCTGGGACCTCTAAACACTAGCCAAATTCTCTACCGTTGAGCTACCTGCTTACCGATGATTGACCCATTTCAATCGTGCTATAGTACATTACCGGGTATTAGGAGATCTACACGACGTGGGCTATGTACAATTTTCCCTTGGTTATGATGATGTTATAATCACCAGAATGGGCGCGAGACTGATCAACGGTAAATTATTTTTAACTCATATTGATTTAGTACTTATCTCAAAATCCCCGTATTGCAACAATTATTACTAGTAAATGAGCAAATATTATAAAACAAGTATGTAATTTATATGCTCCGGTATATATTTATACAACTGATCAACATAGGTTTGATACCCTTTTTCATTACAACTGTTACCAACTAACCCACTGCAGACTGTATTTTAACAAGGTTAAAGTGATAATAACAATGCATATGTGTGTGCATCAATTAAACATTGGTTGGAAGAAGAACTTTTCATATAAGGAGTGGGCGAATATTGGCAGTAGGCCTACAGTAGGCCTACAGCTAGTACATACTAGGCCTAATGCTGAATCATACACGTACCTGTTCCCAACTTCGTGTTGACGTCCCATGTCTTGTTGTTAAAGCCATGTCTTTTCCCAGTCGGAATCTGTGTAATATGTCTGCACAATATGTTGTCACATCGGATATAAAGGATGGAACCTAACCCCTGCCGGGTCTCATTTACACAAGAAGATAGACGAAGTGGTTGTTTACAGTGTTGACACTGATCTAACATTGTCGCCAACACTTGTAACTCAACCACTCGCCTGCCCTGTTTCCACGAGTCATTTACCTCAGAACCGGTATCGTCCTCGCAAGTTTCAGTTCGCACGACATTGTTTAAATTAGGCCGGTCTCGTGGTAAACAGTAATCATGATCTAGGCCTATTGGCTGAGCCATTACGGACACCATTACCGTGTTGTCGTCTGGTCGTCGATGTAAACATACCCGAAACCGTAGTGTCGTAAAAAAAATCAAATGAAAAAAAAACACGCACAAAAACACACATTTGAACATGCTTTGGAAGTATTTCATTTTTTATTTTCCAACCAACTTCGAATAATGCGAAAAAATAGCACAATATATGATTTTATAGATGTCGTGATATGAATACCCCCTGAATACGAAACGATGGCATGAGGCTGTCTTTACTTGACTGGCTGCGCACAAACTGATGCGCGTTAATAGTGTTCAATATTTTGCAAATTTTGCCGGCTTTAAAAAATTTTTAAAACGATTTTACAAATTTTTTTTTTTTAATTTAAACGTAATATTTTGTTTATTTTTACAAAATTTTTCCGTAATCCGGATTTTATTTATGGTTGCATAACTTTAAAAAAAATGGCCAAAATATGGCTCCGTAAAGTTCGTCACGTATGAGACGCGTCGTCTCTGCACATCAACTTTGCCGGCTTCCTGTTTCAAGGGGTTTTTAATATATCACTCTGATGTTTTGCATATTTGTAGTCGGTATAAAAGTCTACAACACTGCCAATTTTCAGGGGCATATCTTTCAAAATGGCTGAGTATTTTCCCGCCAAAAATGACAGAATCTTAATAAGTCGGTTTTGCCGCTTAAAAAGGTTTCCGACTTCCGGTACAAAGCGGTTTAAAGTTATGGTTATAATTTTTTGTACATTTATTGTCCGTAATATGATCTACAAAATGGCGGATTTTCAGGTGCGAAGTATTCAAAATGGCAAAGTAAATGCCCGCGAAAGTTTAAAACGATTTAATTTACAACACAACTTTGACCGTCTAATTTCAGACGATTTATCCATGTTGTTTTGAAATATTGATACGATTTTTTGCACAACCGTACACACGTGCATGTACTACATAATGGTGGTTTTATAGATGCACATAACTGTAAATTAACCTAAGTTTTTACCCGCCAAAAGTTTGACACGGTAAGATTTGAACATTTTTTTGCGTTCAACTTTGGCCACTTCCGGTACAAAGTGGTTTTTATATATCGCTTTGATTTTTCAATCGCGAAAAGTCTGGAAAATGCCTGACAATATGGCGTTTTTATGAAGTGGGAACCTCCCATAATGGCCGAGATTTTGCCCGCCAAATTTGACACGATTTATCAAGTTCCGTGTTAGGGCTATTTTTTCGGTAAATCTTGTTGTGAGCTAGAGCGCTAATTTTTTGTACAAAGATAGACAATTGCAAGCTGCACCACGAATCCTAGTCACATTTGCGAAAATTTCAAAAATGGCCGATATTTTGACCGACAAAGATTTTTGTGAAAAATGCTTTTGTGAGCTAGAGCGCTAATTTTTTTTACAACGATAGATGGTAAAAAATGATGACAATTCCACAAAGTCCGGGTTGCATAACTTTAAAAATGGCCAAAATATGGCTCCGTAAAGTTCGTCACGTATGAGACGCGTCTCTGCACATCACTTTGCCGGCTTCCTGTTTCAAGGGGTTTTAATATATCACTCTGATGTTTTGCATATTTGTAGTCGGTATAAAAGTCTAATACACTGCCAATTTTCAGGGGCATATCTTTCAAAATGGCTGAGTATTTTCCCGCCAAAAATGACAGAATCTTTATAAGTCGGTTTTGCCGCTTAAAAAAAGGTTTCCGACTTCCGGTACAAAGCGGTTTAAAGTTATGGTTATAATTTTTTGTACATTTATTGTCCGTAATATGATCTACAAAATGGCGGATTTTCAGGTGCGAAGTATTCAAAATGGCAAAGTAAATGCCCGCGAAAGTTTAAAACGATTTAATTTACAACACAACTTTGACCGTCTAATTTCAGACGATTTATCCATGTTGTTTTGAAATATTGATACGATTTTTTGCACAACCGTACACACGTGCATGTACTACATAATGGTGGTTTTATAGATGCACATAACTGTAAATTAACCTAAGTTTTTACCCGCCAAAAGTTTGACACGGTAAGATTTGAACATTTTTTGCGTTCAACTTTGGCCACTTCCGGTACAAAGGTACAAAGTGGTTTTTATATATCGCTTTGATTTTTCAATCGCGAAAGTCTGGAAAATGTTGACAATATGGCGTTTTTATGAAGTGGGAACCTCCCATAATGGCCGAGATTTTGCCCGCCAAATTTGACACGATTTATCAAGTTCCGTGTTAGGGCTATTTTTTCGGTAAATCTTGTTGTGAGCTAGAGCGCTAATTTTTTTGTACAAAGATAGACAATTGCAAGCTGCACCACGAATCCTAGTCACATTTGCGAAAATTTCAAAAATGGCCGATATTTTGACCGACAAAGATTTTTGTGAAAAATGCTTTTGTGAGCTAGAGCGCTAATTTTTTGTACAACGATAGATGGTAAAAAATGATGACAATTCCACAAAGTCCGGGTTGCATAACTTTAAAAATGGCCAAAATATGGCTCCGTAAAGTTCGTCACGTATGAGACGCGTCTCTGCACATCACTTTGTGAGACGCGTCTCTGCACATCACTTTGCCGGCTTCCTGTTTCAAGGGGTTTTAATCTTCACTCTGATGTTTTGCATATTTGTAGTCGGTATAAAAGTCTACAACACTGCCAATTTTCAGGGGCATATCTTTCAAAATGGCTGAGTATTTTCCCGCCAAAAATGACAGAATCTTAATAAGTCGGTTTTGCCGCTTAAAAAGGTTTCCGACTTCCGGTACAAAGCGGTTTAAAGTTATGGTTATAATTTTTTGTACATTTATTGTCCGTAATATGATCTACAAAATGGCGGATTTTCAGGTGCGAAGTATTCAAAATGGCAAAGTAAATGCCCGCGAAAGTTTAAAACGATTTAATTTACAACACAACTTTGACCGTCTAATTTCAGACGATTTATCCATGTTGTTTTGAAATATTGATACGATTTTTTGCACAACCGTACACACGTGCATGTACTACATAATGGTGGTTTTATAGATGCACATAACTGTAAATTAACCTAAGTTTTTACCCGCCAAAAGTTTGACACGGTAAGATTTGAACATTTTTTGCGTTCAACTTTGGCCACTTCCGGTACAAAGTGGTTTTTATATATCGCTTTGATTTTTCAATCGCGAAAAGTCTGGAAAATGCCTGACAATATGGCGTTTTTATGAAGTGGGAACCTCCCATAATGGCCGAGATTTTGCCCGCCAAATTTGACACGATTTATCAAGTTCCGTGTTAGGGCTATTTTTTCGGTAAATCTTGTTGTGAGCTAGAGCGCTAATTTTTTTTTACAAAGATAGACAATTGCAAGCTGCACCACGAATCCTAGTCACATTTGCGAAAATTTCAAAAATGGCCGATATTTTGACCGACAAAGATTTTTGTGAAAAATGCTTTTGTGAGCTAGAGCGCTAATTTTTTTTACAACGATAGATGGTAAAAAATGATGACAATTCCACAAAGTCCGGGTTGCATAACTTTAAAAATGGCCAAAATATGGCTCCGTAAAGTTCGTCACGTATGAGACGCGTCTCTGCACATCACTTTGCCGGCTTCCTATTTTTTGTACAACTTTCTGTTTCAAGGGGTTTTAATATATCACTCTGATGTTTTGCATATTTGTAGTCGGTATAAAAGTCTACAACACTGCCAATTTTCAGGGGCATATCTTTCAAAATGGCTGAGTATTTTCCCGCCAAAAATGACAGAATCTTAATAAGTCGGTTTTGCCGCTTAAAAAGGTTTCCGACTTCCGGTACAAAGCGGTTTAAAGTTATGGTTATAATTTTTTTTTACATTTATTGTCCGTAATATGATCTACAAAATGGCGGATTTTCAGGTGCGAAGTATTCAAAATGGCAAAGTAAATGCCCGCGAAAGTTTAAAACGATTTAATTTACAACACAACTTTGACCGTCTAATTTCAAGACGATTTATCCATGTTGTTTTGAAATATTGATACGATTTTTTGCACAACCGTACACACGTGCATGTACTACATAATGGTGGTTTTATAGATGCACATAACTGTAAATTAACCTAAGTTTTTACCCGCCAAAAGTTTGACACGGTAAGATTTGAACATTTTTTGCGTTCAACTTTGGCCACTTCCGGTACAAAGTGGTTTTTATATATCGCTTTGATTTTTCAATCGCGAAAAGTCTGGAAAATGCCTGACAATATGGCGTTTTTATGAAGTGGGAACCTCCCATAATGGCCGAGATTTTGCCCGCCAAATTTGACACGATTTATCAAGTTCCGTGTTAGGGCTATTTTTTTCGGTAAATCTTGTTGTGAGCTAGAGCGCTAATTTTTTGTACAAAGATAGACAATTGCAAGCTGCACCACGAATCCTAGTCACATTTGCGAAAATTTCAAAAATGGCCGATATTTTGACCGACAAAGATTTTTTGTGAAAAATGCTTTTGTGAGCTAGAGCGCTAATTTTTTGTACAACGATAGATGGTAAAAAATGATGACAATTCCACAAAGTCCGGGTTGCATAACTTTAAAAATGGCCAAAATATGGCTCCGTAAAGTTCGTCACGTATGAGACGCGTCTCTGCACATCACTTTGCCGGCTTCCTGTTTCAAGGGGTTTTAATATATCACTCTGATGTTTTGCATATTTGTAGTCGGTATAAAAGTCTACAACACTGCCAATTTTCAGGGGCATATCTTTCAAAATGGCTGAGTATTTTCCCGCCAAAAATGACAGAATCTTAATAAGTCGGTTTTGCCGCTTAAAAAGGTTTCCGACTTCCGGTACAAAAGCGGTTTAAAGTTATGGTTATAATTTTTTGTACATTTATTGTCCGTAATATGATCTACAAAATGGCGGATTTTCAGGTGCGAAGTATTCAAAATGGCAAAGTAAATGCCCGCGAAAGTTTAAAACGATTTAATTTACAACACAACAACTTTGACCGTCTAATTTCAGACGATTTATCCATGTTGTTTTGAAATATTGATACGATTTTTTTGCACAACCGTACACACGTGCATGTACTACATAATGGTGGTTTTATAGATGCACATAACTGTAAATTAACCTAAGTTTTTACCCGCCAAAAGTTTGACACGGTAAGATTTGAACATTTTTTGCGTTCAACTTTGGCCACTTCCGGTACAAAGTGGTTTTTTATATATCGCTTATTTTTCAATCGCGAAAAGTCTGGAAAATGCCTGACAATATGGCGTTTTTATGAAGTGGGAACCTCCCATAATGGCCGAGATTTTGCCCGCCAAATTTGACACGATTTATCAAGTTCCGTGTTAGGGCTATTTTTTCGGTAAATCTTGTTGTGAGCTAGAGCGCTAATTTTTGTACAAAGATAGACAATTGCAAGCTGCACCACGAATCCTAGTCACATTTGCGAAAATTTCAAAAATGGCCGATATTTTGACCGACAAAGATTTTTGTGAAAAATGCTTTTGTGAGCTAGAGCGCTAATTTTTTGTACAACGATAGATGGTAAAAAATGATGACAATTCCACAAAGTCCGGGTTGCATAACTTTAAAAATGGCCAAAATATGGCTCCGTAAAGTTCGTCACGTATGAGACGCGTCTCTGCACATCACTTTGCCGGCTTCCTGTTTCAAGGGGTTTTAATATATCACTCTGATGTTTTGCATATTTGTAGTCGGTATAAAAGTCTACAACACTGCCAATTTTCAGGGGCATATCTTTCAAAATGGCTGAGTATTTTCCCGCCAAAAATGACAGAATCTTAATAAGTCGGTTTTGCCGCTTAAAAAGGTTTCCGACTTCCGGTACAAAGCGGTTTAAAGTTATGGTTATAATTTTTTGTACATTTATTGTCCGTAATATGATCTACAAAATGGCGGATTTTCAGGTGCGAAGTATTCAAAATGGCAAAGTAAATGCCCGCGAAAGTTTAAAACGATTTAATTTACAACACAACTTTGACCGTCTAATTTCAGACGATTTATCCATGTTGTTTTGAAATATTGATACGATTTTTTGCACAACCGTACACACGTGCATGTACTACATAATGGTGGTTTTATAGATGCACATAACTGTAAATTAACCTAAGTTTTTACCCGCCAAAAGTTTGACACGGTAAGATTTGAACATTTTACCCGCCAAAAGTTTGACACGGTAAGATTTGAACATTTTTTGCGTTCAACTTTGGCCACTTCCGGTACAAAGTGGTTTTTTTATATCGCTTTGATTTTTCAATCGCGAAAAGTCTGGAAAATGCCTGACAATATGGCGTTTTTATGAAGTGGGAACCTCCCATAATGGCCGAGATTTTGCCCGCCAAATTTGACACGATTTATCAAGTTCCGTGTTAGGGCTATTTTTTCGGTAAATCTTGTTGTGAGCTAGAGCGCTAATTTTTTGTACAAAGATAGACAATTGCAAGCTGCACCACGAATCCTAGTCACATTTGCAAAATTTCAAAAATGGCCGATATTTTGACCGACAAAGATTTTTGTGAAAAATGCTTTTGTGAGCTAGAGCGCTAATTTTTTGTACAACGATAGATGGTAAAAAATGATGACAATTCCACAAAGTCCGGGTTGCATAACTTTAAAAATGGCCAAAATATGGCTCCGTAAAGTTCGTCACGTATGAGACGCGTCTCTGCACATCACTTTGCCGGCTTCCTGTTTCAAGGGGTTTTAATATATCACTCTGATGTTTTGCATATTTGTAGTCGGTATAAAAGTCTACAACACTGCCAATTTTCAGGGGCATATCTTTCAAAATGGCTGAGTATTTTTCCCGCCAAAAATGACAGAATCTTAATAAGTCGGTTTTGCCGCTTAAAAAGGTTTCCGACTTCCGGTACAAAGCGGTTTAAAGTTATGGTTATAATTTTTTGTACATTTATTGTCCGTAATATGATCTACAAAATGGCGGATTTTCAGGTGCGAAGTATTCAAAATGGCAAAGTAAATGCCCGCGAAAGTTTAAAACGATTTAATTTACAACACAACTTTGACCGTCTAATTTCAGACGATTTATCCATGTTGTTTTGAAATTTGATACGATTTTTTGCACAACCGTACACACGTGCATGTACTACATAATGGTGGTTTTATAGATGCACATAACTGTAAATTAACCTAAGTTTTTACCCGCCAAAAGTTTGACACGGTAAGATTTGAACATTTTTTTGCGTTCAACTTTGGCCACTTCCGGTACAAAGTGGTTTTTATATATCGCTTTGATTTTTCAATCGCGAAAAGTCTGGAAAATGCCTGACAATATGGCTGTTTTTTTATGAAGTGGGAACCTCCCATAATGGCCGAGATTTTGCCCGCCAAATTTGACACGATTTATCAAGTTCCGTGTTAGGGCTATTTTTTCGGTAAATCTTGTTGTGAGCTAGAGCGCTAATTTTTTGTACAAAGATAGACAATTGCAAGCTGCACCACGAATCCTAGTCACATTTGCGAAAATTTCAAAAATGGCCGATATTTTGACCGACAAAGATTTTTGTGAAAAAATGCTTTTGTGAGCTAGAGCGCTAATTTTTTGTACAACGATAGATGGTAAAAAATGATGACAATTCCACAAAGTCCGGGTTGCATAACTTTAAAAATGGCCAAAATATGGCTCCGTAAAGTTCGTCACGTATGAGACGCGTCTCTGCACATCACTTTGCCGGCTTCCTGTTTCAAGGGGTTTTAATATATCACTCTGATGTTTTGCATATTTGTAGTCGGTATAAAAGTCTACAACACTGCCAATTTTCAGGGGCATATCTTTCAAAATGGCTGAGTATTTTCCCGCCAAAAATGACAGAATCTTAATAAGTCGGTTTTGCCGCTTAAAAAGGTTTCCGACTTCCGGTACAAAGCGCGGTTTAAAGTTATGGTTATAATTTTTTTGTACATTTATTGTCCGTAATATGATCTACAAAATGGCGGATTTTCAGGTGCGAAGTATTCAAAATGGCAAAGTAAATGCCCGCGAAAGTTTAAAACGATTTAATTTACAACACAACTTTGACCGTCTAATTTCAGACGATTTATCCATGTTGTTTTGAAATATTGATACGATTTTTTGCACAACCGTACACACGTGCATGTACTACATAATGGTGGTTTTATAGATGCACATAACTGTAAATTAACCTAAGTTTTTACCCGCCAAAAGTTTGACACGGTAAGATTTGAACATTTTTTTGCGTTCAACTTTGGCCACTTCCGGTACAAAGTGTTTTTTTTTTATATCGCTTTGATTTTTCAATCGCGAAAAGTCTGGAAAATGCCTGACAATATGGCGTTTTTATGAAGTGGGAACCTCCCATAATGGCCGAGATTTTGCCCGCCAAATTTGACACGATTTATCAAGTTCCGTGTTAGGGCTATTTTTTCGGTAAATCTTGTTGTGAGCTTTTTTCGCTAAATCTCTTGTTGTGAGCTAGAGCGCTAATTTTTTGTACAAAGATAGACAATTGCAAGCTGCACCACGAATCCTAGTCACATTTGCGAAAATTTCAAAAATGGCCGATATTTTGACCGACAAAGATTTTTGTGAAAAATGCTTTTGTGAAGATTATAAATATCTTTTTTTTACAACGATAGATGGTAAAAAATGATGACAATTCCACAAAGTCCGGGTTGCATAACTTTAAAAATGGCCAAAATATGGCTCCGTAAAGTTCGTCACGTATGAGACGCGTCTCTGCACATCACTTTGCCGGCTTCCTGTTTCAAGGGGTTTTAATATATCACTCTGATGTTTTGCATATTTGTAGTCGGTATAAAAGTCTACAACACTGCCAATTTTCAGGGGCATATCTTTCAAAATGGCTGAGTATTTTCCCGCCAAAAATGACAGAATCTTAATAAGTCGGTTTTGCCGCTTAAAAAGGTTTCCGACTTCCGGTACAAAGCGGTTTAAAGTTATGGTTATAATTTTTTGTACATTTATTGTCCGTAATATGATCTACAAAATGGCGGATTTTCAGGTGCGAAGTATTCAAAATGGCAAAGTAAATGCCCGCGAAAGTTTAAAACGATTTAATTTACAACACAACTTTGACCGTCTAATTTCAGACGATTTATCCATGTTGTTTTGAAATATTGATACGATTTTTTGCACAACCGTACACACGTGCATGTACTACATAATGGTGGTTTTATAGATGCACATAACTGTAAATTAACCTAAGTTTTTACCCGCCAAAAGTTTGACACGGTAAGATTTGAACATTTTTTGCGTTCAACTTTGGATCGCTTCCGGTACAAAGTGGTTTTACAAAGTGGTTTTTATATATCGCTCTTTTTTTCAATCGCGAAAAGTCTGGAAAATGCCTGACAATATGGCGTTTTTATGAAGTGGGAACCTCCCATAATGGCCGAGATTTTGCCCGCCAAATTTGACACGATTTATCAAGTTCCGTGTTAGGGCTATTTTTTCGGTAAATCTTGTTGTGAGCTAGAGCGCTAATTTTTTGTACAAAGATAGACAATTGCAAGCTGCACCACGAATCCTAGTCACATTTGCGAAAATTTCAAAAATGGCCGATATTTTTTGACCGACAAAGATTTTTGTGAAAAATGCTTTTGTGAGCTAGAGCGCTAATTTTTTGTACAACGATAGATGGTAAAAAATGATGACAATTCCACAAAGTCCGGGTTGCATAACTTTAAAAATGGCCAAAATATGGCTCCTTAAAGTTCGTCACGTATGAGACGCGTCTCTGCACATCACTTTGCCGGCTTCCTGTTTCAAGGGGTTTTTTATATATCACTCTGATGTTTTGCATATTTGTAGTCGGTATAAAAGTCTACAACACTGCCAATTTTCAGGGGCATATCTTTCAAAATGGCTGAGTATTTTCCCGCCAAAAATGACAGAATCTTAATAAGTCGGTTTTGCCGCTTAAAAAGGTTTCCGACTTCCGGTACAAAGCGGTTTAAAGTTATGGTTATAATTTTTTTTACATTTATTGTCCGTAATATGATCTACAAAATGGCGGATTTTCAGGTGCGAAGTATTCAAAATGGCAAAGTAAATGCCCGCGAAAGTTTAAAACGATTTAATTTACAACACAACTTTGACCGTCTAATTTCAGACGATTTATCCATGTTGTTTTGAAATATTGATACGATTTTTTGCACAACCGTACACACGTGCATGTACTACATAATGGTGGTTTTATAGATGCACATAACTGTAAATTAACCTAAGTTTTTACCCGCCAAAAGTTTGACACGGTAAGATTTGAACATTTTTTGCGTTCAACTTTGGCCACTTCCGGTACAAAGTGGTTTTTATATATCGCTTTGATTTTTCAATCGCGAAAAGTCTGGAAAATGCCTGACAATATGGCGTTTTTATGATGGCGTTTTTATGAAGTGGGAACCTCCCATAATGGCCGAGATTTTGCCCGCCAAATTTGACACGATTTATCAAGTTCCGTGTTAGGGCTATTTTTTCGGTAAATCTTGTTGTGAGCTAGAGCGCTAATTTTTTGTACAAAGATAGACAATTGCAAGCTGCACCACGAATCCTAGTCACATTTGCGAAAAATTTCAAAAATGGCCGATATTTTGACCGACAAAGATTTTTGTGAAAAATGCTTTTGTGAGCTAGAGCGCTAATTTTTTGTACAACGATAGATGGTAAAAAAATGATGACAATTCCACAAAGTCCGGGTTGCATAACTTTAAAAATGGCCAAAATATGGTCCGTAAAGTTCGTCACGTATGAGACGCGTCTCTGCACATCACTTTGCCGGCTTCCTGTTTCAAGGGGTTTTAATATATCACTCTGATGTTTTGCATATTTGTAGTCGGTATAAAAGTCTACAACACTGCCAATTTTCAGGGGCATATCTTTCAAAATGGCTGAGTATTTTCCCGCCAAAAATGACAGAATCTTAATAAGTCGGTTTTGCCGCTTAAAAAGGTTTCCGACTTCCGGTACAAAGCGGTTTAAAGTTATGGTTATAATTTTTTGTACATTTATTGTCCGTAATATGATCTACAAAATGGCGGATTTTCATTTTTCAGGTGCGAAGTATTCAAAATGGCAAAGTAAATGCCCGCGAAAGTTTAAAACGATTTAATTTACAACACAACTTTGACCGTCTAATTTCAGACGATTTATCCATGTTGTTTTGAAATATTGATACGATTTTTTGCACAACCGTACACACGTGCATGTACTACATAATGGTGGTTTTATAGATGCACATAACTGTAAATTAACCTAAGTTTTTACCCGCCAAAAGTTTGACACGGTAAGATTTGAACATTTTTTTGCGTTCAACTTTGGCCACTTCCGGTACAAAGTGTTTTTTTTTATATCGCTTTGATTTTTCAATCGCAAAAAGTCTGGAAAATGCCTGACAATATGGCGTTTTTATGAAGTGGGAACCTCCCATAATGGCCGAGATTTTGCCCGCCAAATTTGACACGATTTATCAAGTTCCGTGTTAGGGCTATTTTTTCGGTAAATCTTGTTGTGAGCTAGAGCGCTAATTTTTTTTACAAAGATAGACAATTGCAAGCTGCACCACGAATCCTAGTCACATTTGCGAAAATTTCAAAAATGGCCGATATTTTGACCGACAAAGATTTTTGTGAAAAATGCTTTTGTGAGCTAGAGCGCTAATTTTTTGTACACAACGATAGATGGTAAAAAATGATGACAATTCCACAAAGTCCGGGTTGCATAACTTTAAAAATGGCCAAAATATGGCTCCGTAAAGTTCGTCACGTATGAGACGCGTCTCTGCACATCACTTTGCCGGCTTCCTGTTTAAAGGGGTTTTGATATATCACTCTGATGTTTTGCATATTTGTAGTCGGTATAAAAGTCTACAACAACACTGCCAATTTTCAGGGGGCATATCTTTCAAAATGGCTGAGTATTTTCCCGCCAAAAATGACAGAATCTTAATAAGTCGGTTTTGCCGCTTAAAAAGGTTTCCGACTTCCGGTACAAAGCGGTTTAAAGTTATGGTTATGATTTTTTGTACATTTATTGTCCGTAATATGATCTACAAAATGGCGGATTTTCAGGTGCGAAGTATTCAAAATGGCAAAGTAAATGCCCGCGAAAGTTTAAAACGATTTAATTTACAACACAACTTTGACCGTCTAATTTCAGACGATTTATCCATGTTGTTTTGAAATATTGATACGATTTTTTGCACAACCGTACACACGTGCATGTACTACATAATGGTGGTGGTTTTATAGATGCACATAACTGTAAATTAACCTAAGTTTTTACCCGCCAAAAGTTTGACACGGTAAGATTTGAACATTTTTTTGCGTTCAACTTTGGCCACTTCCGGTACAAAGTGGTTTTTATATATCGCTTTGATTTTTCAATCGCGAAAAGTCTGGAAAATGCCTGACAATATGGCGTTTTTATGAAGTGGGAACCTCCCATAATGGCCGAGATTTTGCCCGCCAAATTTGACACGATTTATCAAGTTCCGTGTTAGGGCTATTTTTTCGGTAAATCTTGTTGTGAGCTAGAGCGCTAATTTTTTGTACAAAGATAGACAATTGCAAGCTGCACCACGAATCCTAGTCACATTTGCGGAAAATTTCAAAAATGGCCGATATTTTGACCGACAAAGATTTTTGTGAAAAATGCTTTTGTGAGCTAGAGCGCTAATTTTTTGTACAACGATAGATGGTAAAAAATGATGACAATTCCACAAAGTCCGGGTTGCATAACTTTAAAAATGGCCAAAATATGGCTCTTTAAATCCATTCATAAATTTGTAAAACAAAATGCAAACAAAATGCGAAAGTTTTTTTTCAAATTTAAAAATTTTTTAAAATGCCCAAAATTTTAAAAAACGTTTAAATTTACAAAAAAAAAACCGTCCAAAAATTTTTTTTTTTTTTTTAATTTTTTGCACAATTTTGTACGTTACAACACATTTGTTTTACATATATGCTTAAAACAAGTTTTACATTTAAATTTCTAAAAAAATGCCAAAACATAATGGTTTTTTTTTTGCCCGCAAAATTTGTTCCAAAAAACGTTTTTTTCCCGCCAAATTTTTTAAAAAATTTTTTTTTTGAATTTTTTTTTTTTCAAATTTTTTTTTTTTTTAAAATAAAACAAAGATTTTACACAATTTTTTTTTCAAAAACAAAAAAAAATTTTGCAATTATGATTTTTTTTTAATGAAATTTTAAAAATGGCCGAAATTTTGCAAAATTTGAAACGATTTATCATGGTTCCGTATTTTTTATTTTTTCGGTAAATCTTTTTGTTTTTTAAAAGATTTTTTAAAATTGCAAGAAAATTGCAACAAATTTTTTTTCACATTTTTCAAATTTCGAATTGTTTTTGCGAAAATTTTTTTTACACGAAAAATTTTTGAAAAAAATTTTTTTGAAAATTTTTTTTTGTGAATTTTTTTTCAAAAATATGATTTTGAGCACAAAATTTTTACAAATAATTGAAAATAATCAAAAAAAAAAAATAAAAAAAAATTTTTGGCAAAACTTTAAAAATTATAAATTTAAAATTTTCGTCACGTAAATTTTTCGCATTTCAACACACATCACTTTGCACTTCTTTTTTCAATTTTGTCATAAACAACTGCAAAAAATTTTCAGGGGCATTTTTTCAAATTTTTGGCAAATTTTCAAAAAAATTTTTTTTTTTTTGCCAAAATTTTTACAAAAATTTTAATAATAAAAAAACCTAAGTTTTTTGCCGTTTTTTAAAAAAAATTTTTTCCGTTTTATTTTTAATTTTATTTTTTTTTTTTATGTTTTTTTTAAATTTTTTTAAATTTTTTGTCCGTTAATCTCAAAATGATTTTTTTAAATTTTTTTTTTTATTTTTCAAAAAATTCAAAATGGCAAAGTTTTTAAAACAATTTTACAAAATTTTTTTGATTAATTTTTTGACAAACACACATTTTTTTTTTTGAAATTTTTTTTTTTTGCGTACACAAATAAAATACAAAATTTTTTTTTTTTTTTTTTTGTTTTTTTTTTTTTTTAAAAAAAATTTTTTTTGTAAATTTGAAATTTTTTTTTTTCAAAACAACTTTGGTAAAATGGTTTTTAAAAAACGTAAAATATATAATTTTTTTCAATTTTTGCCTGACAATAATGTTTTTTTTGAATTTTGAAAATGTTTTTTTTTTTAATTTTAATGCCCAAAAAAAAATTTGACAATGAACAATATTTAAAAAAAAAAAAAAATTTTTTTTTTAAAATTTGTAAAAAAGCTTTTTTAGCGCTATTTTTTTTTTTTTTTTGTTTTTATGACAATTGCAATTGCAAACCAAAATTTCACATTTTTTCAAAATTGCAAATTTTAAATTTTTGTTTTTAATTTTAAAAATTTTTTTAAAAAATTTTCAAATTTAGATGAGCGACAAAATTTTTTTTTGATTTTTTTGCCAAAAAAAATGCTTTTTTTGAGCTTTATAATTTTTTTAAAAAATAGATGGTAAAAAATGATGACAATTCCAAAAGTAAAAAATAAACTTCCCAAAAAAAATGCCAAAAAATGGTCCGTAAAAAGTTTTTTTGAGACGCGTTTTTAATTCACTTACAAAGTCGGTTTTTTTTTTTTTTTTTTTTTTTTTACATTTTTTTTGCAAATTAAAAATTTTGGAAATTTTTTTTGTTTTTTTTGAGTATTAAAAATATGAAACTTTTAAGTTTCCGCCGTCAAATTTTTTTAAAATAAAATTTTTTAAAAGTTTTGAAATATTGATACGATTTTTTGCACAACCGTACACACGTGCATGTACTACATAATGGTGGTTTTATAGATGCACATAACTGTAAATTAACCTAAGTTTTTACCCGCCAAAAGTTTGACACGGTAAGATTTGAACATTTTTTTGCGTTCAACTTTGGCCACTTCCGGTACAAAGTGGTTTTTATATATCGCTTTGATTTTTCAATCGCGAAAAGTCTGGAAAATGCCTGACAATATGGCGTTTTTATGAAGTGGGAACCTCCCATAATGGCCGAGATTTTGCCCGCCAAATTTGACACGATTTATCAAGTTCCGTGTTAGCGCTAATTTTTTGTACAAAGATAGACAATTGCAAGCTGCACCACGAATCCTAGTCACATTTGCGAAAATTTCAAAAATGGCCGATATTTTGACCGACAAAGATTTTTGTGAAAAATGCTTTTGTGAGCTAGAGCGCTAATTTTTTGTACAACGATAGATGGTAAAAAATGATGACAATTCCACAAAGTCCGGGTTGCATAACTTTAAAAATGGCCAAAATATGGCTCCGTAAAGTTCGTCACGTATGAGACGCGTCTCTGCACATCACTTTGCCGGCTTCCTGTTTCAAGGGGTTTTAATATATCACTCTGATGTTTTGCATATTTGTAGTCGGTATAAAAGTCTACAACACTGCCAATTTTCAGGGGCATATCTTTCAAAATGGCTGAGTATTTTCCCGCCAAAAATGACAGAATCTTAATAAGTCGGTTTTGCCGCTTAAAAAGGTTTCCGACTTCCGGTACAAAGCGGTTTAAAGTTATGGTTATAATTTTTTGTACATTTATTGTCCGTAATATGATCTACAAAATGGCGGATTTTCAGGTGCGAAGTATTCAAAATGGCAAAGTAAATGCCCGCGAAAGTTTAAAACGATTTAATTTACAACACAACTTTGACCGTCTAATTTCAGACGATTTATCCATGTTGTTTTGAAATATTGATACGATTTTTTGCACAACCGTACACACGTGCATGTACTACATAATGGTGGTTTTATAGATGCACATAACTGTAAATTAACCTAAGTTTTTACCCGCCAAAAGTTTGACACGATCTTTTGAACATTTTTTGCGTTCAACTTTGGCCACTTCCGGTACAAAGTGGTTTTTATATATCGCTTTGATTTTTCAATCGCAAAAAGTCTGGAAAATGCCTGACAATATGGCGTTTTTTTATGAAGTGGGAACCTCCCATAATGGCCGAGATTTTGCCCGCCAAATTTGACACGATTTATCAAGTTCCGTGTTAGGGCTATTTTTTCGGTAAATCTTGTTGTGAGCTAGAGCGCTAATTTTTTGTACAAAGATAGACAATTGCAAGCTGCACCACGAATCCTAGTCACATTTGCGAAAATTTCAAAAATGGCCGATATTTTGACCGACAAAGATTTTTTGTGAAAAATGCTTTTGTGAGCTAGAGCGCTAATTTTTTGTACAACGATAGATGGTAAAAAATGATGACAATTCCACAAAGTCCGGGTTGCATAACTTTAAAAATGGCCAAAATATGGCTCCGTAAAGTTCGTCACGTATGAGACGCGTCTCTGCACATCACTTTGCCGGCTTCCTGTTTCAAGGGGTTTTAATATATCACTCTGATGTTTTGCATATTTGTAGTCGGTATAAAAGTCTACAACACTGCCAATTTTCAGGGGCATATCTTTCAAAATGGCTGAGTATTTTCCCGCCAAAAATGACAGAATCTTAATAAGTCGGTTTTGCCGCTTAAAAAGGTTTCCGACTTCCGGTACAAAGCGGTTTAAAGTTATGGTTATAATTTTTTGTACATTTATTGTCCGTAATATGATCTACAAAATGGCGGATTTTCAGGTGCGAAGATTCAAAATGGCAAAGTAAATGCCCGCGAAAGTTTAAAACGATTTAATTTACAACACAACTTTGACCGTCTAATTTCAGACGATTTATCCATGTTGTTTTGAAATATTGATACGATTTTTTGCACAACCGTACACACGTGCATGTACTACATAATGGTGGTTTTATAGATGCACATAACTGTAAATTAACCTAAGTTTTTACCCACCAAAAGTTTGACACGGTAAGATTTGAACATTTTTTTGCGTTCAACTTTGGCCACTTCCGGTAAAAAGTGGTTTTTATATATCGCTTTGATTTTTCAATCGCGAAAAGTCTGGAAAATGCCTGACAATATGGCGTTTTTATGAAGTGGGAACCTCCCATAATGGCCGAGATTTTGCCCGCCAAATTTGACACGATTTATCAAGTTCCGTGTTAGGGCTATTTTTTCGGTAAATCTTGTTGTGAGCTAGAGCGCTAATTTTTTGTACAAAGATAGACAATTGCAAGCTGCACCACGAATCCTAGTCACATTTGCGAAAATTTCAAAAATGGCCGATATTTTGACCGACAAAGATTTTTGTGAAAAATGCTTTTGTGAGCTAGAGCGCTAATTTTTTGTACAACGATAGATGGTAAAAAATGATGACAATTCCACAAAGTCCGGGTTGCATAACTTTAAAAATGGCCAAAATATGGCTCCGTAAAGTTCGTCACGTATGAGACGCGTCTCTGCACATCACTTTGCCGGCTTCCTGTTTCAAGGGGTTTTAATATATATCACTCTGATGTTTTGCATATTTGTAGTCGGTATAAAAGTCTACAACACTGCCAATTTTCAGGGGCATATCTTTCAAAATGGCTGAGTATTTTCCCGCCAAAAATGACAGAATCTTAATAAGTCGGTTTTGCCGCTTAAAAAGGTTTCCGACTTCCGGTACAAAAGCGGTTTAAAGTTATGGTTATAATTTTTTGTACATTTATTGTCCGTAATATGATCTACAAAATGGCGGATTTTCAGGTGCGAAGTATTCAAAATGGCAAAGTAAATGCCCGCGAAAGTTTAAAACGATTTAATTTACAACACAACTTTGACCGTCTAATTTCAGACGATTTATCCATGTTGTTTTGAAATATTGATACGATTTTTTGCACAACCGTACACACGTGCATGTACTACATAATGGTGGTTTTATAGATGCACATAACTGTAAATTAACCTAAGTTTTTACCCGCCAAAAGTTTGACACGGTAAGATTTGAACATTTTTTTGCGTTCAACTTTGGCCACTTCCGGTACAAAGTGGTTTTTTTTATATATCGCTTTGATTTTTCAATCGCGAAAAGTCTGGAAAATGCCTGACAATATGGCGTTTTTATGAAGTGGGAACCTCCCATAATGGCCGAGATTTTGCCCGCCAAATTTGACACGATTTATCAAGTTCCGTGTTAGGGCTATTTTTTCGGTAAATCTTGTTGTGAGCTAGAGCGCTAATTTTTTGTACAAAGATAGACAATTGCAAGCTGCACCACGAATCCTAGTCACATTTGCGAAAATTTCAAAAATGGCCGATATTTTGACCGACAAAGATTTTTGTGAAAAATGCTTTTGTGAGCTAGAGCGCTAATTTTTTGTACAACGATAGATGGTAAAAAATGATGACAATTCCACAAAGTCCGGGTTGCATAACTTTAAAAATGGCCAAAATATGGCTCCGTAAAGTTCGTCACGTATGAGAAGCGTCTCTGCACATCACTTTGCCGGCTTCCTGTTTAAAGGGGTTTTGATATATATATCACTCTGATGTTTTGCATATTTGTAGTCGGTATAAAAGTCTACAACACTGCCAATTTTCAGGGGCATATCTTTCAAAATGGCTGAGTATTTTCCCGCCAAAAATGACAGAATCTTAATAAGTCGGTTTTGCCGCTTAAAAAGGTTTCCGACTTCCGGTACAAAGCGGTTTAAAGTTATGGTTATAATTTTTTGTACATTTATTGTCCGTAATATGATCTACAAAATGGCGGATTTTCAGGTGCGAAGTATTCAAAATGGCAAAGTAAATGCCCGCGAAAGTTTAAAACGATTTAATTTACAACACAACTTTGACCGTCTAATTTCAGACGATTTATCCATGTTGTTTTGAAATATTGATACGATTTTTTGCACAACCGTACACACGTGCATGTACTACATAATGGTGGTTTTATAGATGCACATAACTGTAAAATTAACCTAAGTTTTTACCCGCCAAAAGTTTGACACGGTAAGATTTGAACATTTTTTGCGTTCAACTTTGGCCACTTCCGGTACAAAGTGGTTTTTATATATCGCTTTGATTTTTCAATCGCGAAAAGTCTGGAAAATGCCTGACAATATGGCGTTTTTATGAAGTGGGAACCTCCCATAATGGCCGAGATTTTGCCCGCCAAATTTGACACGATTTATCAAGTTCCGTGTTAGGGCATTTCCGACAGAACGATCTCGGTAAATCTTGTTGTGAGCTAGAGCGCTAATTTTTTGTACAAAGATAGACAATTGCAAGCTGCACCACGAATCCTAGTCACATTTGCGAAAATTTCAAAAATGGCCGATATTTTGACCGACAAAGATTTTTGTGAAAAATGCTTTTGTGAGCTAGAGCGCTAATTTTTTGTACAACGATAGATGGTAAAAAATGATGACAATTCCACAAAGTCCGGGTTGCATAACTTTAAAAATGGCCAAAATATGGCTCCGTAAAGTTCGTCACGTATGAGACGCGTCTCTGCACATCACTTTGCCGGCTTCCTGTTTCAAGGGGTTTTAATATATCACTCTGATGTTTTGCATATTTGTAGTCGGTATAAAAGTCTACAACACTGCCAATTTTCAGGGGCATATCTTTCAAAATGGCTGAGTATTTTCCCGCCAAAAATGACAGAATCTTAATAAGTCGGTTTTGCCGCTTAAAAAGGTTTCCGTTCTTCCCGGTACAAAGCGGTTTAAAGTTATGGTTATAATTTTTTGTACATTTATTGTCCGTAATATGATCTACAAAATGGCGGATTTTCAGGTGCGAAGTATTCAAAATGCCCGCGAAAGTTTAAAACGATTTAATTTACAACACAACTTTGACCGTCTAATTTCAGACGATTTATCCATGTTGTTTTGAAATATTGATACGATTTTTTGCACAACCGTACACACGTGCATGTACTACATAATGGTGGTTTTATAGATGCACATAACTGTAAATTAAACCTAAGTTTTTACCCGCCAAAAGTTTGACACGGTAAGATTTGAACATTTTTTGCGTTCAACTTTGGCCAAGGTTTTTATTTTTGCGATAAGCTGTCATATATCGCTTTGATTTTTCAATCGCGAAAAGTCTGGAAAATGCCTGACAATATGGCGTTTTTATGAAGTGGGAACCTCCCATAATGGCCGAGATTTTGCCCGCCAAATTTGACACGATTTATCAAGTTCCGTGTTAGGGCTATTTTTTCGGTAAATCTTGTTGTGAGCTAGAGCGCTAATTTTTTGTACAAAGATAGACAATTGCAAGCTGCACCACGAATCCTAGTCACATTTGCGAAAATTTCAAAAATGGCCGATATTTTGACCGACAAAGATTTTTGTGAAAAATGCTTTTGTGAGCTAGAGCGCTAATTTTTTTGTACAACGATAGATGGTAAAAAATGATGACAATTCCACAAAGTCCGGGTTGCATAACTTTAAAAATGGCCAAAATATGGCTCCGTAAAGTTCGTCACGTATGAGACGCGTCTCTGCACATCACTTTGCCGGCTTCCTGTTTCAAGGGGTTTTAATATATCACTCTGATGTTTTGCATATTTGTAGTCGGTATAAAAGTCTACAACACTGCCAATTTTCAGGGGCATATCTTTCAAAATGGCTGAGTATTTTCCCGCCAAAAATATGACAGAATCTTAATAAGTCGGTTTTGCCGCTTAAAAAGGTTTCCGACTTCCGGTACAAAGCGGTTTAAAGTTATGGTTATAATTTTTTGTACATTTATTGTCCGTAATATGATCTACAAAATGGCGGATTTTCAGGTGCGAAGTATTCAAAATGGCAAAGTAAATGCCCGCGAAAGTTTTTAAAACGATTTAATTTACAACACAACTTTGACCGTCTAATTTCAGACGATTTATCCATGTTGTTTTGAAATATTGATACGATTTTTTTGCACAACCGTACACACGTGCATGTACTACATAATGGTGGTTTTATAGATGCACATAACTGTAAATTAACCTAAGTTTTTACCCGCCAAAAGTTTGACACGGTAAGATTTGAACATTTTTTGCGTTCAACTTTGGCCACTTCCGGTACAAAGTGGTTTTTATATATCGCTTTGATTTTTCAATCGCGAAAAGTCTGGAAAATGCCTGACAATATGGCGTTTTTATGAAGTGGGAACCTCCCATAATGGCCGAGATTTTGCCCGCCAAATTTGACACGATTTATCAAGTTCCGTGTTAGGGCTATTTTTTCGGTAAATCTTGTTGTGAGCTAGAGCGCTAATTTTTTGTACAAAGATAGACAATTGCAAGCTGCACCACGAATCCTAGTCACATTTGCGAAAATTTCAAAAATGGCCGATATTTTGACCGACAAAGATTTTTGTGAAAAATGCTTTTGTGAGCTAGAGCGCTAATTTTTTTGTACAACGATAGATGGTAAAAAATGATGACAATTCCACAAAGTCCGGGTTGCATAACTTTAAAAATGGCCAAAATATGGCTCCGTAAAGTTCGTCACGTATGAGACGCGTCTCTGCACATCACTTTGCCGGCTTCCTGTTTCAAGGGGTTTTAATATATCACTCTGATGTTTTGCATATTTGTAGTCGGTATAAAAGTCTACAACACTGCCAATTTTCAGGGGCATATCTTTCAAAATGGCTGAGTATTTTCCCGCCAAAAATGACAGAATCTTAATAAGTCGGTTTTGCCGCTTAAAAAGGTTTCCGACTTCCGGTACAAAGCGGTTTAAAGTTATGGTTATAATTTTTTGTACATTTATTGTCCGTAATATGATCTACAAAATGGCGGATTTTCAGGTGCGAAGTATTCAAAATGGCAAAGTAAATGCCCGCGAAAGTTTAAAACGATTTAATTTACAACACAACTTTGACCGTCTAATTTCAGACGATTTATCCATGTTGTTTTGAAATATTGATACGATTTTTTGCACAACCGTACACACGTGCATGTACTACATAATGGTGGTTTTATAGATGCACATAACTGTAAATTAACCTAAGTTTTTACCCGCCAAAAGTTTGACACGGTAAGATTTGAACATTTTTTGCGTTCAACTTTGGCCACTTCCGGTACAAAGTGGTTTTTATATATCGCTTTGATTTTTCAATCGCGAAAAGTCTGGAAAATGCCTGACAATATGGCGTTTTTATGAAGTGGGAACCTCCCATAATGGCCGAGATTTTGCCCGCCAAATTTGACACGATTTATCAAGTTCCGTGTTAGGGCTATTTTTTCGGTAAATCTTGTTGTGAGCTAGAGCGCTAATTTTTTGTACAAAGATAGACAATTGCAAGCTGCACCACGAATCCTAGTCACATTTGCGAAAATTTCAAAAATGGCCGATATTTTGACCGACAAAGATTTTTGTGAAAAATGCTTTTGTGAGCTAGAGCGCTAATTTTTTGTACAACGATAGATGGTAAAAAATGATGACAATTCCACAAAGTCCGGGTTGCATAACTTTAAAAATGGCCAAAATATGGCTCCGTAAAGTTCGTCACGTATGAGACGCGTCTCTGCACATCACTTTGCCGGCTTCCTGTTTCAAGGGGTTTTAATATATCACTCTGATGTTTTGCATATTTGTAGTCGGTATAAAAGTCTACAACACTGCCAATTTTCAGGGGCATATGGTTATAATTTTTTGTACATTTATTGTCCGTAATATGATCTACAAAATGGCGGATTTTCAGGTGCGAAGTATTCAAAATGGCAAAGTAAATCGTTCCGCGACTTCCGGTACAAAGCGGTTTAAAGTTATGGTTATAATTTTTTGTACATTTATTGTCCGTAATATGATCTACAAAATGGCGGATTTTCAGGTGCGAAGTATTCAAAATGGCAAAGTAAATGCCCGCGAAAGTTTAAAACGATTTAATTTACAACACAACTTTGACCGTCTAATTTCAGACGATTTATCCATCGTTGTTTTGAAATATTGATACGATTTTTTTTTGCACAACCGTACACACGTGCATGTGAAATTAAAAAAGTTTTAATTTTTTTTTAATAAATTTTTTTTTTTTAAAATGTTTTTTTTTAATTTTTTAATTTGACGAAAATTTTTTTTTTAAACAAAATATTGTTTTCGTAATATGGCGAAACAAAAAATGAAAATTTTGCGTTTAAAAATTGCAATTTTTTGCCAAATTTTAAATTTTTACCCGCCAAAGTAAAATTTTTTAAAAAATTTAAAAAACCGTTTAATTTTTTTTTTTAAATTTTTTTTTAAAAAAGTTTTAAAATTTTTAAAAAAATTTTTTGTACAAAAATAACACGTGTTTAAATTGGTTTTGCAAAATTTACGTCACAATTTATGTTACGTTTTTTTTTTTCAAAATTTTTTTGCCAGCTTTTTTTGAACAAAGTAAATTTAAAACAACATTTTTTCAATTTGCGATTTTTAAACAACTTTATTTTTTTTTTTTTTGAATTTTTTTTTAAAAAGTTTGTTTTTTACAAATTTTGGATTTTTTCACAAGTTTTTTTTTGAAACAAAAAAAGTTTTTTTTTTGAAAATTTAAAATATTTTTTTTTTTGCGATTGTCTCAAAAAAAATGCAACGAAAATTTTTTACACGACGCGAAAATTTTTTGAAATTTTTTTGAAGTCATTATTTTTTTTGAGCGATTTTAAAAAATTTTGTTGTTGACATTTTATTTGATTTTTTCTGAAATATTCAAAATAATGGCAATTTATGTTTCAAAATGTTAAGTTTTTACAAAAATGCCAAATAAATGGCAAAATCAATTTTTTTTTCCAAATGTTTCAAAATGCCGTTGAAAATTTGACGAAAATTTATTTTCGTTAAAAAAATGGTTTTTTTTAATGTTAAAATTTTTTGATTTTAAATGCGCATAATTTGAAAAAATGCTTGAAAAATCAGCTTTTTTAGCAAAAGTTTACAATTTTGAAAAAAAAAGTTTAAAAAAAAAAAAAAATTTAAAATTTTGTCAATTTTTTTGAAATTTACGATTTAATTTGTTTGAAAAACGTAAAAAAACTGTTTTGGCTAAATCTGTTTTTTAAAAACAACATTTTTTTTTATTTTTTTAAACAAAAAACTATAATTTTTGACCGCCGTAATGCCGTGCATTGAAAACATAACGATTTTTTGCATGACAAAAATTGTGTTTTTTTTAAAAATTTGGTTTTAATATTTGTTTACAAATTTTTGTTTTTACACAAAAAGTTTTTTCAAATTATTCATTTGTTTTGCAACAAAATTAATCAGGTTTCAAATTTTAATTTTTTTAAAACATGCAAATTTTTTCCAAAATTTTTTTAATTTAAATTGCATCAAATCGAAGTAATTGCGCGTTTCTGAAAATTTTGCATTTAAAAAAGGTTTCCGATATTCCGGTTTCCAAAAAACGTTATTTATCAATGGTTATTTATCCGTGGATTTATTTTTTGGTTTTCGCCACAAATCCAAAAAATTTGTATTAACATAATATTTTAATTTTGACAAATAAATAATGAAATATTTGCCCAAAATTGCCAAATTTGACACGAATTTTTACTAAAAAATAAAAAGGTTCGAATTTGGCCGAATTTTGCCCACAATTTAACACGATTTTTTTAAAATCGATTTTGCCGCAAAAAACACAACTTTTAAACCGTTACTTGATTTTTTATCGCATGATGTTTTTTTTTGAAAAATGATTGATTACGATTTTTTGACAATTCCACAAAACACGGCATAGCAATTTTTTCAAGGCCTATAAAATGGTGACGTTTACACAATAAAAGACTTTAAACATATCACAATTATTTGAACATATACTTTGCCAAAATTCAAAAAAAAATTTTAAAATTTGCCAAAAATTTAAAAAAGTTTTGAACGGTAAGATTTTTTTTGCAAAAAAATTTTTCAGTTTTTTTGCGTTCTTTTTACAACTTTGTACAATTTTTCCGGTTTAAAAAGAATATTTTTAAAAATTTCGCCAAATTTTTTTTCAATTGCAAAATTTTTTACCTGCCAAATTTTATTGACGCCAAATATACATTTTAAAATTTGTACGAATGTTTAAAAAAGGTTTGGGACCAATTAATCCAAATGGCCGATTTTTTTTGGTTTACTTTGATTTTTTTGTGGTTTTTTTTTTTGACAAAGTTCGTTGTTATAAATAGCGGTACCCTATTTTTTTGCGTATTTTTTTTGTCGAAGTGGCCGATTTTCAAAAATGCCGACATTTTTACAATTTTTTTAAATTTTTCAATGCGAAATTTTTTTTTACGATTTTTAAAATTTTGCAACATAACAAAAACAGTAACATTTTGCTAAAATTTAAAAAATGACCATTTAAATATTTACAAAATTTTTTTGAAAAAAATTTTTTGTAGCTAACTTTTTTTTTGTACAACGATTAATTGTAAAAAAATTTGACAAGGATTTTTTTAGAAACAAACGGTGATGCATATTAAAAAATTTTTTTACCCGCCAAAGAATTTTCAAAAACGGTATTATTTCGTAAACGTTTTTTTTTACAATTTTTTGACGGCTTTTCCTTTGATTTTTTGCAGGCGAATAAATTTTTTTTTTCAATTTTGATACAAAATTTTTTCATATTGCGTTTTTTTAAAAAAAATTTGACAATTTTCCGTTCATCTTCCCGTTTTATAGTTCAAAAATATAAACATTGCCGAATTTTTTTTAAAAAATTTATTTTCCCGCCAAAAAATCGATTTTTCCATTTTTAAGTCGATTTTGCTAATTTTTTGGTAATTTTTTTGTTTTTTTTACGATTTTAATTTTTTTTTACAAATTTTTCAATTGCAATTTTTGACGAATATTTTACAAAATTGCGGATTTCAAAATGCAAAGATATTTTACAAAAAATTTATAAAAATGCTTGTTTAAAAATAATTTTTTGTTTAATTAATATGCATCCCGCAATCAAAATTTTTTGAACGTCTAATTCCATCAATAATGACAAAATTTCCATGTTTTTTTTTATTGATACGATTTTTTGCAATTTTTAAAAAAATTTTTAAATTTTTTTTTCAAAACGAAACACATTATAAAAATTATTTAAAAAATTTTTTTAATTTTTTTTTGTTATATATTTTTTTAAAAGTAAAAAATAATTTCAATTTTCCCTGGAAATTTTTTTTATACCGTTAAAAATATTTTTCCGCCCCGATTTTTAAACCTGCCAATTTTGGGTCAAAATTTGAAACCGCCAGTTTTTGCAAAATTTTTCCCGCAAAATTTAAAATTTTTTAAGCCGTTTTTTTTGTACTTTAAAAAATTTTGCTATTTACTTAAATTTTTTTAATTTTTTTTTTATTTTTTTTTATTTTTTTTTGTAAATTAAGTCAAATTTTTCGATGATCAAAAACAAAAAAATTTTCAGGTGCGAAGTATTCAAAAATAAAATTTTGAAATAAATGCCCGCGTTTTTAAAATTTAATTTTTTTTTTTTTTTACGTTCAAAACTTTGACCCGTCTAATTTCAGACGATTTATCCATGTTGTTTTGTTTTGAAATTTTTTTTTTTTTTGATCACAAAAAGTCAACGTAAAAATGCATGTACTACATAATGAATGGAATTTTTCAGATGCAAATAATTTTGTAAAATTAAATAAATTTTTACAAGTTTTTAAACCGCCAAAAAACGGTAAGATTTGAACATTTTTTTTGCGTTCATTTTTTGGCCACTTCCGGTAAAAGCCGTTTTTTTTTATATTTGCTTTGATTTTTTAATCGCAAAAGTCTGGAAAATGCCTGACAATTATGGCATTTTTTTTATGAAGTTTTGCTCCTTTAAAAAGATAATTAAATGCCAAAAAAATTTTTTTGCCCGCAAATTTTTTTGAAAATTTTTTTTTTCAATAAAATTATTGATTTTTTGCAAATTAAAATTTAAAAAAAGCCAATTTTGTGAGCTAGAGCGCTAATTTTGAGTACATTTAGACAATTTCAAGCTGCACCACGAATCCTAGTCACATTTGCGAAAAATGGCCGATAATTAAACCGACAAAAATTTTTTGACTTTTTTGACGCTTTTGAATAATTTAAAATTTTGTACAAAAAATGATGTAAAAAAATTTTTTAAAATAAAAAATAAAAAAATAATTTTCCGCGTTGCAATAAATTAAAAAAAAAATGGCCAAAATATCCGTAAAATTCGTCAAAATTTCAAAAAAATGATCGCAAAAAAATCAATAAAAAAATGTAAAAAATTATGAATGGATGCGTTATCTTCCAACTTTGGGTTACAAATTTAATTTTTTATATATATAAAAAATGATATTTTGTTTTGCATATAGTAGTTATGTTTTTTAGTAAAATTAAACACAGGGCCAATTTTCAGGGCATATTATGGCAGCATATCTTGGCAATAGACAATTTGCAAGCTGCACAAATCCGCCAAAATGAAAAATCTTAATAAAATCGATTTTGCCGCTTAAAAAAAGGTTTCCGAAAGTTTGTTTTTAACTTTAAAAAAAATAAAAATTTTTATTTTTTTTTTTTTTTTCCGTTAAATAAATTTTCAAAATATGACTACAAAACAAAATGGCGGATGCAAGGTGCAAAAATTCAAAAATAAATTGCCCGCGAAAAATTTTTTTTAAAGATACGATTTAAAATTTAAAAAACACAACTTTGACCCCCCACCGTCTAATTTTCCAGACGAATTTATCCATGTGTGCTGTGTTTTGAAAATATTGAATACGATGTATTTTTGCCACCATACCACAACCGTTACACACGCAACTGCATAGCAACTCAACATTATGGTGGTTATTATAGATCACACATAACTGTTAAATTAACCTAAAGTTTTTCCCCCCCCTCTTCCCACCCCCCACCCCCCCCCGCCCCCCCCCCCCACAAAGTTTGACACTAAGATTTGAACATTTTTTGCGTTCCAACTTGGGCCACTTCCGTTACAAACGTGGCGGCTTTCTTAATACTTAACGCTTTTGATTTTTCAAAAAAAACAAGGTCGTCGAAAAGTCTGTGGAAAAATGGGGCCTGACAATATGGCGTTTTTATGATGAGTGGGAACCCATCCACATAATTGGCCGAGCGATTTTTGCCGGCCAAATTTGACAAACAGAACGATTTATCAAGGTTCCGTTTCCGTTAGTGGCTATTTTTTCTTCGGTAAATCTTTTTGATTGTGATCGCTAATTTATTGTACTAGATAGCGCTAATTTTGCAGACAAAGCGCAAGCTAGCGACCACGACCTAGTCATTTATGCATAATTTCAAATATGGCGGCGATATTTTGACCGACACAAAAGATATTTTTTGTGGCTCCGTAAAGTTACGGCACGTAAAATGAAAATGACCGTGACACTGCACATGCCGGCTTCCTGTTTAAAGGGGTTTTGATATCAATCACTCTGATGTTTTGCATATTTGTAGTCGGCATAAAAGTCTACAACACTGCCAATTTTCAGTCTAGGGCATATCTTTCAAAATGGCTGAGTATTTTTATGACCCGCCAAATGGCGAATATGACAGAATCTTAATAATAATTGTGGAAATTATACAAATTTAACCTAAGTTAATTACCCGCCGAAAAAAAGTTTGGACACGCGCTAAGGTTTTAAAAGGTATTTGAAACATTTTTTGCGGGGGGGGTTGTTGGGCAACTGCCCGCCAAATTTGACAACGATTTATCAAGTTCCGTGTTAGGGCTATTTTTTTCGGTAAATCTTGTTGTGAGCTAGAGCGCCTAAATTTTTTGTACAAAGATAGACAATTGCAAGCTGCACCACGAATCCTAGTCACATTTGCGAAAAATTTCAAAAATGGCCGATATTTTGACCGACAAAGATTTTTGTGAAAAATGCTTTTGTGAGCTAGAGCGCTAATTTTTTGTACAACGATAGATGGTAAAAAAATGATGACAATTCCACAAAGTCCGGGGTTGCATAACTTTAAAAATGGCCAAATTTAATATGGCTACAAACTATTACAAAATTACTCTACGTTATGAAAAATTTTGCCAAATATGGCTTGCGCGCCCGAAAGTAATTAAATAATGGTGGATATAAGTTAAATGAATATTAGCAATTGCAAAATAAACGCAAAGATGAAATGCCTGACAAAATGGAAACGTTTTTTTATGAAGTGGCCAAACCTCCCATAATGGCCGAGATTTTGCCCGCCAAATTTGACACGAAAAATCAAGTTCCGTGTTAGGGCTACAAAAATTATTTTTTTTTCGGTAAATTTTTGTGAGCTAAAGCGCAGAATTTTTGCCTGACAATGTACACAAAGATAGACAATTGCAAGCTGCACCATGGTAAAATCCTAGTCACATTTGCGAAAAATTTCCGCCACTGAACAAACGATTTTTTATCAATAATTGAATGTTTTTAGGTTAACGTAATTTTTTTTTCCAATTTTAACAATGTACCAAAAAAAAGTAACACAAAAAGTTCAACATTGTAGTCTTTCTAACACTTTTACCGATTGTGATCGTAAGTTTTTAATTTTGACCATTCAATTTGCACATGGCGGGGTAATTAAAATCGATTTTAAGTAAAATATTAATATTAAATTACACTGATCAAATACACCTCGCAATTGTTTAAACACATAGATTTCTCAATTTACCTCAGGTGATACAATGTGATAATTTAAACCAGAGACACTAGCATAATTTAATAAAACCTATCTATAATCTCTGAATTGAAATCTAAATCGCGTTATGTATTTGAATTATAATTTAAAAGCATAATAGAAAGTAATGTCTAGAAAAAAGTATTTTTCATTTAGATTGTCAACAATTACTTCAGTGAAAATTCAGTTATAAAGTCTTTAAGTAAAGCACACCACCTTTAACTTAATTTAATGAAAAGATAAATATGTCTATGCTCTATGTAATAAATGGTACTAGTAATTTTAGTGTCACCTAATTTATCAATCTTTAAAAAAAGATATTTGTAAGATGTAGATTGGGTGTTTGGATTTGATACGCATTTGCATTAAAATATGATATGATTTAAGATTATATACGGCCGAACAAAACTATTGATCAAATTATAGTAATAATATTGCAAATTTATCTTAACCTATAAATATATTTCAAACTGGTTTTTTACCCAACTCGTACACTGTACATACTCAGCCTTGCTAGGTTATGTTTCTTATGTTTTTTTATATAAATGTAATGTACTATGTCATGTCAAGTTTATGTTGATGTCCCATGTATTTGTAATTGTGTTAAATGCAAAAAATTGAACATAAAATAAATAAAATAAATTTTAATGAATTATTATATACAGTTGCATAGGGGATAAAGTGGATATTGGCAGTGGTTTCATAATAATTTCAATTTTTAAACAAAAATTTACATGTCACATTTATAATATGTATGTAACGGTCAGTACAGGATACCAGAGTTTTCTGTTCTTGATCGTACATGATGATAATAGATAGAAACCTCGGGGCTCCACTCAGAATTAATGATCACCTCAGCTTGTTAAGAACACTTTTACCTCGCGACCACTGGTGGTTTTAATAGATAAGGGTTTTAATGTAATTAATGTTCTAGCATATTCTCGAACACATGTCCTATATAATGTTTACTGACGTCCACAATTGATCATACAACATTTTTACATTTACAGCGGTTCGGAGCGGTAGGGAAGCGGGGTTTTCGATGAAAAAGGTTTTTCAAAAGAGTAAAAGGATAGATAACACAACCCTGCAGATATACCATCTCTTACGTATCTCATGTAGCTCTCTGTGTGCAGCCATAGCGTGAAGGTAGTGATTACATGATCATGACCCCACATTCATGTTCGTATATTTGTTCATCTTTGACTCAAATTACAATTTGTTATAGAGTAACATTCAATATAATATATTCATCAATTTTCAACATAATTTAGACAAAGTAGAAAATATTGTTACATATAAAGATGGACTAAATCATAAATTATTTTGGATAATATTCACAAACAATAAGCAGTGATTCTAGAGTTGGCTGTTCTATTGCTTTTAAGGGATTAAGTGTCATTTTTATACGAAAATATTAGCGTTTAGGTTGTTTAGGCAAATGAAATTGAAAATTAGGATGGTGTTTATAAAAATATAAATGAACATTGTAAATACTTCATGTATGTAATTTTCTTTACTAGGAAATTGTAATTAATATATAATTTGTAAACCACATGTTTTGTTCAGAGGAGATTATTCATGTCAAGTTAAAACTTGCTTGAGTGAATCTGCTATTATATTATTATTGAAACCACTGGTAGCTTATAATTTTTTCTCTTTACTGTAAAGGTAATTTTTAGAACATTATTCAACATATTTCACAAATGGTTCGACTAGAAACTAATTAAGTGCTTCCCATCTTCTCCTCCCGGTAGGAGTATGTTATTTTTTTCCATTATCATTGTTACAGATCCATTTGGATAATATTTACGGTAAGTAGGAAACAAATTTGCCATTATTTTCAGATTTCAGCCTAATTCAAGGTCTATTCTATGCATAGCAGATACTAAAACCGTGGACCTATTCCAAGCAAAATAGTTTACTAATCTGATAGATTTGATCTCAATTCAATCAATAACTGTTAAAAAGTAAAGCGTAGTAACTTATCCTTCATTAATTCATATTACTACCATTATATTTTTCTTGACACAAGCCCTTATAATGAACAGTTTTTCTAACCAATATCCATATTTACAAAGTAAAATTATAATGTTAACGCCTTAATGAAAAAAACAGTGTTGGAAACCAATAGTCATAATTTCAAAGTTAATTATTCATGTCTTAATTAAAAATCTTCTGAGGTGATAATTTGCGATCCGAATTTTGGAACCTATCCTTGCTCATAAACTTTTTGACTGAAAACAACTTTCCATAATGTTTTAATAAGAAGATATTTACAAAAGTGTAGTTAGAAAAGGACACTGTTGACAATATCTGTCAAGTTAGGTAACGCAATGACAGGTACCAGGTTGTTAAATGTTGTAATGTACTACAAATCGTGATTGACAAGAGAGGAATAAATATTAACATGTTTTTGACAAAAAAACATCCTTCGTGTATTTTTTTGTTTTTTTCCATTTACATTGTAGTGTTTACGTATTTTAACTCAGGTTATTTAGTTCTTTTAGTCAATTATATATACTTTCATGTAACTTGAAACGTGATAAAAAGCAGTATACCGGTATAACGCTGATCGCTGACCAGAGACACCCCCACAAGAGGGGGGTTTTTTTTTTTCTCTCTTTCACTCTATTTACCACCTTTCTCACCCTTGATATGGTGCCAAAGTAGTATTCGTGAAGTTATGAAGCTTGAAAGTTCTCCTGTTTCCGACAATATAAGTTAGTTTTAATATGTTACACAGGTATCGACTAACCCATTAAATTTTTGGTACCTTCTATAGATAGTATGGTGTTCTTAAACTTGCCTAGATAACATTTTTAGGTTAAAAAGGAAATCACTTGATGTCATTCATATTTGTAATTAAAGGTCAATTTCGTGTACAGTATAGCTTAAACATCTTTTATGAGATTTTATACTAATTATAAACAGTAATGTTTTTTCTTGATATATGCACTGAATGCCTGTTTAGTTTTGTAACAAAAAAAAATCAAATTTTATTTGACATATTATCAAAAAAGTAACCATAATGCTGAAACCTTTTCTTTATATTTAAACTTGACTAACTATACATACTTCCTCTTTGATTCGAAGGTTATGACAATGAATTTGCATTTAATGTTTGTTTTGTTCTAATTTTTAGGATCTAAACTGGACCTGTACAAAATGTCGAGGAGAACAATAAATCAATGTGAATAAAGTATTACGACCAAAAATACAACAAGAATTATTTGTAATTAGTTGTTCAGCCTTGGTTTAAGTTCCTGTTTTCTTTGGATTCGTTTTCCATATTTTCAGTTCTATACTGAATTTTTATAACCCATATGACTTACTCAATCTTTAAAACTCAGAATCAAAATCTATCCATCCAGAAGTTTTACCGCAAGCAGTATTTTCAGTACTTTGATTTACATATACTGATGATGAGATTAATTTCTCATCTCATTGCAGCTTAGTACAACAGTGTCAGTAGGATATGTGCCTGATATTGGTGATCTTAATTTGAGTATTTTTTTGTTTTGGTTTTTATTAGTTTACTGTGTTATTAAACCGCCAGCGAGCGGTCATGTACAGGATGTGCCACTGATTTGTTGGTGGAGTACCCGGAAGATATAACCACCTGATAAGCCTAATTAGAATATCTTTAGGTTTTTTTTGTAATTTACCTAACGTGTTTGGGTTCATCTCTGATCTGAAGGGTACAGGAATGAACCGATAGTTATCAAATTCACACAATCTATCCGCCGTGATTTTGCGCCGTCTGCCGTTGCGCATAGACTTTTCATCTCAAATCGAATGATATAATTGTAGCATTCGCTTGGAAAAATGGCTACCTAATTGTTTAAAATAACAAGACCTTGACCTTCATTCAAGGTCACATGTGATTAACCTAGGCCTAAAAAGAGGTTTTAATGTGTACCCACGTGAATGGTTTGGTATCATAAGACTTGATAAATGTGAGCGTGTCCAATGTATAAAATTAAGAATGGTGAAAAGTGTTCGAGTTTCATAGGCGAATACGGTATTAGAGATTATGCGACTCTTTCTATAGAACACACCTGAAGCCCAAAGCAATTGACCCCGATTCGGAACCACCTGACCTGTGATGTCACCCCGTGGACAACGGGACCCTAATCTTACTCGCATTATGTTAGAGTGGCGAATTGACAGTGTCTGCCATCTTTTATAAACTATCTGTTTGTAAAATATCGTTTTTTTAAGACACAAAGTACCTGTGTACATGTCCGCATACCCTATTTTACTTTTATCCTCAATACCATGTGCCAGTTATGATGTTAGGGAATACGATTGAAATTATTGATTTATACATGGCAACCAAAAACAAAAAAATATTGATGTTACCTGTCGTAAGATTACCATGAACATTTCCTGCGCGATTCGCCTGCCACAATTATAACCAAGGACGTATATGAGACACTTATAAATCCTTGATTATACACAAAATATGTGTGTATAATAATCACGTACGTTGCAAATCATACGGTATTTGGAACCACACAAAACATGAATATTATGTAAAGGGATTCTTGACTATGTTATCACCAAAAACCGACTCGGGTCGTTGTACTGGTCAAACCCGGCTTTACAAATTTCTGACTTTTTCATATAACCTACCCATACGAACTTTAGTTATGATTCTATAACAGAATTTTTTTGCATATATGTTAAATGCATCTACTTATTGCGTTTTATCCTGAAATCGTTCATTTTTTTGACGAAATACATTCAGCTTTCATATAATACAATACATCCGACGAACTTGTTGATATTTCGCTCAAGTACATTTATTAGTGTCTTTAATTGAAAAAAATTAATCACATCCACGAGTCAGACGAAAAAAAAGATTCTGAGATGTCTATGTCTAATTCAAGTTGCAGATATCAAAGTACAGAACAAAGATCAGAACTTTCAATTAGCCGATGTCGTGCTGGAGTTTTATCTCTATTACCCTGTATATGCAGTAGTACTAAAACGCTGTGGTACAACCGAGACTAATGAGGGGGCTAATAAACCAGATTACGTAAGAAAAGTGTTTAGTGACCTGTCACGCTTCATTGATTAGCTCACGTCAGGTTGTCAAAAGTAAGATCACAGGTTAAGTTGAGTGATGGACGGGGGGATCATTTAATTGTTGTATTATGTCCATATTTGTTTAACACTTATAAATCCTTGGTTTACAGTTAAAATATACCGTTCGAACATAACATATAACAAGTGTATAAATCACTAGATGTATACATAATGTATAACATGTATATTTACCAGAAATGGACCAATGTATACATTTGTCTCGTATATTATATTTTCTAGTTATATGTAAATGTATTTTTTATAACAGAAACTACAAAAGTTATTTACAAATGGCATGTCGAGAAAGAGCAATGCAAATATGATGCACAATGTCAGAATTTTGATATTTCTGATAGTTGCTAGATTTTTGGATATCCAATTCTTTGTGAATTTCGGTCAATATTGATCAATTATATAATAACTAATAATGATAATCTATTCCATGACAATAATGTACTGTTGAATATTGTTAAAAATAACATATGTAATCCTTACATGCATGTACATGTACATGTAGCTATAAAAGGAAGATAGACTCGTTACAGCTATAAATGAATTATGTATTTTAAATTCAATTTCTCAAGTGGTTTATTTTTTTTTATTTTACATCCCCTACCAATTTATGTCCTATGATATGTTACGTGTATTGAACTATTGAACATTTTAACACCTTTTCATTTTCGTTATGCTTTGGATTCTTGAAATCCCCATAGGCCAACGTGAATTTTTATTTATACAGAAACCATATTCAAATGGATAATTATTATGACCATCATTTTTCGAATTCGTATCTTTTTTACATGGACATTATGAAAATTGAATATTCCCCAGGTTTGATAATTTTAGTAAGCTGTTCAAAACAGAGATAAGATCTTTACTTAAAAGTTTTTACACAAGGTACACCTGGCTTATACCAGAAAACATAAATAACTTATAATTTCTCTAATCATACTTATGTATTTAGCATGATTTCAGTTGCAATATTTCCTATTTTATATATAATTAAATCGTCACCAATAACTGTATACTGTATATATATCTGTAAAATTCTCGTAACCCCATTTTAGGGAATACATATATGTCCACCTTTGTTTTTGCCTATAACCCCACTTACCAAACACCTCACTGCCGTTGTCCTCGTGACGTCACATCCTGGTTATTCCCCAACGATCAGCTTGTGAGTGGCCGATTCCCTGATTAGCAGTTGATATACAAGGTAAAATTCGAGCACTTTCGGAGGGCGGTTATCTCGTCGTACTGACAGCGGCCAACTTTGATTGCGGTTTTCAACATTCTTGTCAGGAGATCAAACAGAATAACATATCTAAATAATCATTTGCCTTTCCGTGTACACTTTAAACACTTCTTGTCAATAATAAGAGGCCTAGAGATCTCATATTGGGCCTGCAGAATGCTCAGCCTGGGATGACGGATTACCAAATTCATTAAAATGATATGAACATGATCGCTGCTCGAAGTCACAGTCAATTAGCTAAATCTTTTGGGAAACAACCATTCTTGTGAGTATAGAGCCTTGGAGGACCTGTACATTGGCCTGTAGAATGCTGGAAATAAAGATTACCAAATTTGTCCAAATAAATGACCTTGACCACCTTCAAGGTCACAGGGGTCAAATTGGCCAAAAACCCTTTAAACACGACATCTTGGCAATAAGCAAAAAAAAGTCTTGAGAGATATCATGTCTGGCCTCTAGGAATGCTCGTATTGAACGTGATATCAAAGTTTGTTCAAAATCCATGGGCCTCTTGCTTGTTTTTTATTCCAGGTCGAAACACGTTTGCAGGGGATATTAAATTTGGGGGCTTCCGTCACGCTGTGTAAGTACGGAGACTCTTTTTTCTGGGGCGAAATATCCAAATCCGTATAAACGTATCGCTCCTTGAAACTTTACTGAATTATACATCAGACTAGTGTTTTTACTGTAGTTGTTGCCCTTAAATTGCTATTGTGGACCTTCAATTTTGGGGATTTTTTTCCGTTACCATGGGAAACGTTAGTTAAAAATACCAAATTAATGTTTTCTAAGGTTCTGGACGTATAACTCAAAAACTGTTAAACGCCAGCTCCATGAAACTTTATGTCTTACAATCAAACCACGTTGCCATAGTTGTGCAATTTGTTATTGCGGGCTTTCCAATGCTTATGTGTATTTATTCTGTTACCATGGAAACTTTAATCAAAAGTACCAAATTACAGTTTCTTTTTGTTACCTGCGCTGTTTTTTTCAGTTTTAACAATGCTCGCATACATTTAAAGTTATACTTGAATAATTGTTACCTTTGACATTGATGTATTTGGGTTTTTATACCAACTGCAGGGCGCGGGGGATAATGCCCACGCTTTGTGGCTCCTTGTTTTTTTTATTTACAGAAAAAGCACATCAAAATTTATCTGTCAGGTAAATTTCCAGTAATAATGGGATAAATGAACTACCAAGGCTGTTCAAAAGGGAAGGACCTTGACCTTCATTTCAAGGTCTCAGAGGTTAAATAGATTAAAACTCATTAATTTACTTCAAAAACTCAGGTTATTACATATTATTTCCATAACCCAATGAAATTTGTCTGTGTTATGAGTTACCTCCACTTCATAATTCTCTTCATTTCATCCGCGACATTCCTTCAGGTGTCCGCCCACTTAGTATAAACCCAAGATTAATGATGACTTTGTATGAAATGAAAGAGATAGAACGACAATTCTGTTACAACAGAGTTTTTCCGTTCCAGAACGAAATGTTAACACGGGACTACTAAATAAACCTTTCCAACCCGCTTATTTTCGCACAATTTGGGGTAATAAGGAAACTAACCGATATATTATTACTGAAATATTTGAATGTAAGTTAATCTCAGAGTGATCTATTGATTGAATTAATCGTGTCAGCAGAGCAACGAAAAATCCATTAAAGGTGATTATTTTTAGGTCAAACAGGCAAAAATCGCATTTTGACCACAGGTTTCTGTTTAAGTCGTATCTAGTGAAATAATTAAAAAAACTTAAACAATCTGAGACTCTACATATAAATAGTCCTTCTGTAATTCTTTACTTACAAAACGGGTAATATCTGATTTTTGGAAATGTTCCATACAACGCGACCCCAATACAGTCTTGAATAATGGTGGTGTTTCGCAGGTTCACTCGGTAAATTTCCACAACAGACGAGATATTTCGGGGTCCCAGGCGCCTTCCTTCGGAGCTATTCTGAAACGATTGGAACCGGCAAATGTACCATTTAAAAATTAGTGATATTTATGAAAGTTCTTTCTGTTAGAACTAACTTAAAATCATAAAAAAAAAAATAAAAAAAAATGCGTAAGCTAAGTTATGCACTAATCATCACATTTATGTTACAAAAATGCAACCCAAAAAAGTGCTACAGTAAAATGGAGCTGTTTGCCACTGTCTCGAATTCACAAAATCAGAATTGGCGCAGACTATCGCGCCCCCGGTGAGGAATGGTGTATTAGTTTGTATCCCGGTTTTTTGGGTAGTAAAAACGTTATGAGCCACCATTGATGTACATGTAAAAAATCCGGCATTTTCAGCGTAAGTATTAATTATGTTAATTTTTTACTATAGTGTTTATGACATCAATATTCGTTATCGGTGGTCGTCGGGATATTAGTATTAGCAGCATATATTTGATTGTTTTTGTAGGCCTGCAAAAAGAACGTGAAGGTAGCCTACAGATTACAATCTGATTATGATCATCAAATCATAATCTCGAGTGGACTGTCCTGGTCAAACATATCTAGAACCATGCATGCAATTCTAAAACGTGGCTTAACCAGCACTGTAAGACTGCACATTTGTACTGCCCTTTGAGGCAGATTGGCACGTTTGAATATATGTATCTCTAAATATATTGGTTTAATCATAATGATTAAATTGATAGTACTTAAAACATCAAGTAAGGCACATGTGTATAGATAGTGCGTAGGATCACACATTAAAAGTAGCTTCGTTACAAGTCACAATTTCGGTCACATATGCGATGTCTTTTTCGGTATAATAATAAAGTGCAACATGGCGAGAAAGACGTTGAGAAGGTACTGGAAACGACTTTAAGTAATATGAATATTAGACAACTACAAAGAAAACAAACCAGAAAAAAATGGTAACAATGTTTATTGACAATTGGATAAAGATCAACATTATTGACATGGTAGATACATGTACATATGTAAGACTCCGCAGTTTTACTTGGACACATAAATAATTTGATATTGGCTATAAGTTGACTTGTAACAAGACTGGTAGGGTGAGGTACAATAATGTTAACCAATGGTAAAATTCATTTCACCAATTTTGATTGTGTTTTGTACTAGTGAAAGACAACTTCTGCGTAATAATTAGGATTGCCGACAGGAATCTACAGATTTGGATCAGCCCTGTTGTGAAAAATTAGCATACCCCGGTAGAATGTATAATATCACACTGACACATTTTTAGCAATGTTCATATACAGGTCATGTCTTAAATTTTAGATTATATACGAGCACAAGTGTGGCGTCGTTGAAATTATTGACGTCTTGTGATGTTGTATGACTATCTCGGTTGAATTCAAGCCTGATTCCCGTCACTTCTTACTTAAAAACGGAATTTGTAAGTATTCCAAAATTTGACACAGAGCTTAAGCCCAGCTGGCTAGTCTCTCAAGGATTCAATAGTTCTAGAATTAAATCAAACATGTTCAAGAAAAATGTGTAGTATTTTTTCCTTGTAACGGAATGTTGTTGATATCTTCTTGGGTGACCCTTGTACTCTGATCTGGTGGTCAGTGAGATAAATTTATATTTAGTTCAAGTGTGCGCTTTAAACTAAGCAACACATGGATGCCTTTTTCTCACCTGTGAAGAATTTACTGAAGTTTTGACTAGGTTTTGATTAATACTAGTTATGTGATAAAAAGAATCTTAACACCTTCAGGTGCTACATCATTTGAAATATACACTTAAAATGATAAAGTATGATATACCACAAGCCTTTACAGGTTTATTTTGAACATTTTATTTCAAGATAACAACAGTTTTTTCTGGGTTTTTTTTTCAATAGCCATACAGTATCTAGGTAAAAAAGGGGACACCTAGTTAATTAAAACTCTTTATACAGTTAGTTGTAATATTCAAACTTGTAACAGCCTCATCAGTTTTAAGCATTTTAGAAAACCATATAAAATTTGAATTTGACGAAAATGGTTTTCAAATTGTTTTCTTAAATCAAAAAACAAACATTCTAAATGTTTTTTGATAAATTGAAAAGCTATTTCGGTGTAAGGTATAGACTTTTAAATACATGTATTTGATTTGCATGCCTCTGGTCATTTTTTTCAACTGTAATGAATAAACACTTCGGAAACAGTTACTATTTTCAATACTAGTACAATACATGTATATACAAATGTGTACATAAAAATGAAAACACAACTAATAAAACACGTTTTTTCTTCCCTAGCGCATTTCTCGGCTCATGCACTTCATGTCTTCGGTCTTCAGGGGTTTGAAAAGTATACAAATGTGTATATATATATATTAGTAATCTTCCTCAATATTAAAAATAAATATGTGTGTTATTCTATTCATGTAAGATGATTAATAAAAACAAAAGAAGAAGCATTGAAAGGTATAGGAGATTTCAGAAAAGATGGCCATGAATGTCAAACAAAGGTACATCCGGGCGCTCAAAAAACAACTCCGTATATCTGTACACATAAACATGGTGGGAACATAGCCGCTTGGGGATGTTTGTTTGTTCATTTTATTGTAATAAATAGTACGGCATTCCGAGAATATTGCGTTATTTTGATTTTTAAAAGTGTAAATAATAATATCTTAACAATAATAGTATAGAAAAAAACATCTGGTATTCATATATTTTACTCTGTTTATATACTGCATGTTTTATTTTGACCGCCACGATGTAAAATCAACAGGGTCGCCATTAGACCTACGTATTAAACATTTAAGAATATTAAAAATATCAGCTTGATGTTATAAATTTAATTCCAAGTTTCCTGAAATACCATACTGACATTTTAATAAGCGATTATGTTTTCTAAGTCTTACTTGGTAAACACCTTACAATGTGTGATTATGACCAAACTAAAATTTACCCCATGTTAGCGCACGGCAGCCATTACGTACAGTACTGCCGAGATCCCGAATGTCGTCATTTTTTCAGAGTCACAAAATTACGTATTCTGGATTAACTTTTTCGTCAGAAATTTTGGGATTTAGTTAATGACATACAAATGAGTCAGTTTATAGTTACTTTTTATCATATTTTAAAACAAAACTTCGAGTAAAATTTAGGGTTCTCGAAGCCGTGCAAATGTGTCCTTGGTCGGCATTTTTTACATTTTACGAGTTGCTAGCTATACTGTAGTCTATCTAACATGTATTCAAATTATTTAAAAGTAACATCAATTCAATGTAGGACTTTACATAGAAGCCCATGGAATAAAAGTGACTAATTGCATTAAAAACGAAAAAAAAAAAACAGATTTCAACACTCTACAGCATTTTTTTGAACAATTTCATTTTTATTTTTCGAGATATTGGCAGCCAACTGTACTGTACGTGCACGTCATATAATCTGCATTTAACGTGTAACACAGTGGCTTATACCATTCCTTTTAAAACAAGATATACATGGAAAATAACGAAATATATATATTTTACAAGTACTTATTGAGGTATGTGTTGGTAATTACGTATTAATATTATTAATTTCCCAACTATGGACTGTGGCCTGTGGTGATCTACCAGCGAAGCCAAACGAGCGGCCGTGGTCTGGCCAGGTGGTTTCACTTTCGTTATATTTATATTAAATAGTATTGTGAACAGCTTTTTCATGTATAACAGAAACAAAATACATTGAAATCAGTTATCTATTCATAACTTTTTTCACTACATGGATTTCTACGTGTGAACAAAAAAACGGGTACTTGTGACGGCCCGGAAACCGCTTCACAAGCTGGCTTTCAACACTAAATCTACAGATTTATTTAGCAACCTAAAAACAATTTAAATATAAAAATATAAAATGCCTGTAACCTCTGTAACAAAATAAGAAACTATTTTTAAATCAGAATTTGCAAGTATGAAAGTGTATACTTTTGTCCAACGTATTAATTGTGTCTCAGGGATGTACGTATCTGTTATTGTTTTTATTAGTTGTCGCCATACTGTGTTTTGTACCTTTGAGGACCCGGATGTAAACTTTCTGTGACGTCACGCCATCTTTTTTTTGAAATCATCCTATACCAGGTAATTCATTTTACGTTATGTATAAAAGCTACAAATAGATAGATCCTTAATGTGATGATTTATTTAACTGATTTTCATATCCTTCAACAGTATCAAGGATTTAAAATAATTTAATTACCTGGTACCAATATGTGTTCCAATTCGGATGTAGAACAGAGTTATCTTTTTTTATTAGTTTAACGTCCTATTAACAGCCAGGGTCATTTAAGGATGTGCCAGGTTTGATGGTGGAGGAAAGCCAGAGAACCCGGAGAAAAATCAACGACCAGCTGTCAGTACCTGGCAAATTCTCCACATCGGATTCGAACTTGTGACCCAGAGGTGGACGGCTTGTGGTAATATGTCGGGACATCTTTACCACTCGGCCACTGTGGCCCCACGTATACCATCAAGGGTTGAAAATGACAACTGACTTAAAAGGGTACGTGGGTTTTTAATTAAAAACTTTATATTCTTTAAATATTCACATGAACAGTTTTCATTTGGATTGGATAAAGGGAGGTAATTGGCTTATTTGTTTATTTTTTAAGGTATATTTTCTAGCAAAATGCTCAATATCACTAAAAGAATTTGCGAAAACAGAGAAATGTATGTTTTGTTATGGATTGAGTATTCGGTCAGTCCAATAATTGTATATTACATGTATTATAGACAATTTTTTTTTATCTACATGAGGAAAAACAGTTTCTTATTGATAAAATGGAGGTAGCCAGAGACTTTTTACATGATTATTCGTTACTATACATGTATAAGTAAAATGATATTTTTCAATTCTTTGATGCCATTGTGTTCATTATGAATGATATAGTTCTTATTCAATGAATTCTGGTTTATTTTAACTTGATTTTTATAGCAGTTTTATTTTGTTTTTTTTTCTCTGTAAAAAACTGTTTAACTTTTCTTTTTCTCTAAAATGTATGTATTTGTAAGAGATTGAGTGTCCAGCTAGGCGATATTGTCTATTATTACCAATTTTTTACTTTTACATGATTATTCAAAAAATGCATATTCCATGAAAAATGTATTCCAATAGCAATTATGATGAACTCCTTGCTTAAATTGTATTAAAATACTGTATAATAAGCTAATGTCCATTATTACTATCATGACATAATATCTATCCCTGCACTATTTCATAATTAACTGATCGCCAGATGTCAATCAAACCGCATTGTTTGTTCCGACATTGAATAGAAACACAAGTGTTTTGCAGGTACCAGGCTATATAACATTCATGGCAATATGGTCAATGAAACTGCAGGCAACAGAAGACACAGGTAATTAGATACATTAACCGTACATCAAAGGAATTGTATAATGTGGTTCACTGTACATTGTGTTGGTTTGAATTGGGTGCCAATTTTCTGTAATCTTGAAAGGAAGTCTATGCAGGACTCAGTTTTGAGGTCACCTGAGATGAAGTCTCTCCAGTGACCTAATTTAATTTTGCAGAGTTTAGACCTTTCATTGCCAAAGGTCAATTCCAAATTTTGAATTATATGGTCTCCTATGGGACCTGAGGGTTGGGGCCAAAAGGGGTCAATTAGGCCTAAAACTTCAACAATCTTCTAAAATTCCGGAAATAGTGGAATCACTGAAATTACTCGTCACAGATGGATTCACGTTTCTCCCCTGGAAGGGGTTAAGTTTACTATATTTCATTTTTTTAATAGGTAAAACACATTTTTGAGCATTATTTGGATCATTTGTGATAGAAAATGAGTCAAGCAGACCATCAACAGATGGTGGGCTATTCAAATCGCTTTTCCAAAAGTCCGTGGTCCGTCCACTCAGTCCGTCTTTTGACCTTCCATGTCCGTCCGTCCTTCCGTCCGTTAATTTCCGTACATAATTCAAGTCTTCGTTTCCGTCCGTTAACAATTCTTGTTACCGCTATTTTTCACGAAAGTACTGAAGGGATGTTTCTCAAATTTCATATGTAGGTTTCCCTAGGGCCCTAGTTGTGCATATTGTATTTTGGGACCTGGATCGGTCAACAAAATGGCCGCCAGGCAGCCATCTTGGATTTTGATAGTTAAAGTTTGTAACCGCTATTTCTCAGAAAGTACTGAAGGGATCTTTCTCAAATTTCACATGTAAGTTTCCCTAGGGGCCTAGTTGTGCATATTGCATTTTGGGACCAATCGGTTAACAAGATGGCCGACAGGCGCCATCTTGGATTTTGACAATTGAAATTTGTTACCGCTATTTCTCAGAAAGTACTCAAGGGATCTGTCTCAAATTGCATGTGCAGGTTCCCCTAGGGGCCTAGTTGTGCATATTGCATTTTGGGACCGATCGATGAACAAGATGGCCGACAGGCCGCCATCTTGGATTTTGACAATTGAAGTTTGTTACAGCTATTTCTCAGAAAGTACTCAAGGGATCTGTCTCAAATTGCATGTGCAGGTTCCCCTGGGGACCTAGTTGTGCATATTGCATTTTGGGACCGATCGATGAACAAGATGGCCGACAGGCCGCCATCTTGGATTTTGACAATTGAAGTTTGTTACAGCTATTTCTCAGAAAGTACTGAAGGGATCTGTCTCAAATTGCATGTGCAGGTTCCACTAGGGGCCTAGTTGTGCATATTGCATTTTGGGACCGATTGATGAACAAGATGGCCGACAGGCCGCCATCTTGGATTTTGATAGTAAAACCCCTATTGTTTTACAACAACTTTTGGGACCAAAATCACAGAATGCTTGATTTTGTCAAAAAAATGGGTATTCGCCTCATCCATATTGGTCATGATCGACCGTTGACAGTCAAAATGTCCGAATCTCCCTATGATTGAACAATACATTTCCGTACATTGTAAAGCATTTTGGATTTTTTTCAGATTTCCAGTCAAAGGATCTTTCTTGAAATTTCATGTTTTAGTAAGTCGTAAAGTAAAAGTTTGAAAAGCAGAGAATGATCCCTACTTTCCTGTTGTCAGATAGGGTGATAGATCATTTTTTAGGTGGGGGCTTCAAAAATGCCAATTTGATCCTCTCATTTCTTATTAACCTTCCTTTCTGTTTTTTTATAGAAAATCAATTAAAATGTATCTTTCATACTGCTAGTATATATTTATATAATGAACTAATGGGCCTCTTGGTTTTTTTTTAAAATAAATAACCTTGACCTTTATTCAAGGTCACATGGGTGAAATAGACTAAAATTCCGTTATGACTTCAAACTCTGGTATATTTTCCATAACCTAATGAAATTGGTCCCTTTTAAGAATAAAACAACAAGAGTTATCTCCCATTTCTCTTCTCTTTCATTTCATCGCGACACTCCTCTTCAGGTGCGGTTTGTCGCCCAACTAGTAATTTTGTACGTAGAATAAATTTGGAAAGATCTCGGATGAGTTATTCGACTGCAACTTACAGAGTTATTGCCCTTTTCACTTATCTTTCTTTTTGTTCCGTTTCATCCATTTTCTGTTTCCTTTCCTTATTATCACCAATCTATATAAAGTGCATGTATAAATGTCATAATGACTTTGTCATATTCTAGTTAAGATAATCAAACATCGTCATAGATAATAATTTGGGGCAGCTGAGGGATATTCTATATGGGATTCTTTGTTATTAATTGTCATGATGGAGTACAGAATTCTGCTAACATAGAACATTTTTTAGTTTGAAAAGTGAATCCTGTTTTATGTGATTTTATAAAATTGTAAAACATCAAATTAAGTGTGAATATGTTCTAAATTTCCCCCTGCTGTTGGTCAGATCTACATCAATTCAAAAAATGTCCATACACATAGGATATTTTTTAGCCAAGCACGTTTATGAGGTATAATATTATATATTTTTTTAATAAAGGAGGTGTTGCATATAGAGTGAAAATCCGCCCACGATAAAATTTTTGATTTTTGAATTTAAATTAGTTAATTGCATTAATACACATATGTCTATAATACTTAAAACCCGACTGGACTATTATTAGGACTACAGCGCCACCCTACATTAACACTGGTAAATTTAAAGCCTATTGGGCCTTTTTACCTGGCATAAGTCATAGTAAAAACACTTAAATCGCGTTTTCGTTGTGATTGAAAATACCACATAAAAATGCCTTTTTAACGACATATCACACTTGGTTGTATCCAATATCATTCTATCACAAATCGAACGTAAATATCAAATATGACAGAAAATACTTTTTGAAGTTTTTTATTTTTTCGTTTGAGCGACAGAATAAGTAAGGCACTACTCGAGTACCCTAAAAATTTTGATGTTTTAAAATTATATTCAGATTATCATCGTTTCACCATAATACAACTCAAGTTGATGAATCACTGGATATGCCACGTTTTTTTTTTAGATTAATTTCCCCTACCCCCCTGTTTTTTTCCATAATATCAAAGTACTGATAGTACACTGTCATATAATTATCGACTTTACTGTAAGAGTAGAACGTGATGATGAGAATAGTGTGTTTGTTTACGACCAAACCGTTGAAATTATCATCATAAAACTCATGTTTATAATATTTTTCGGAAATTCTACTTATCCGTTTTGAAAGAGTGGGACACATAATACTGACAGTTGTGATTTAACATATACACAATGACATGTTGCATTCCAGAAACTGTATAAGCATTAAGGTAATAAAGATCAAATACGACAGTATGTGTTCTTTGCCCACGGTTAAAGGGAACCATCAATGTTGCCATCGTCTCATGAAGGGCGTTAGAATTGCACCTGCTATACCAATTGCAATATCGTAAAAGGCGACAAAATTTGGTACCTTTTTTGCTGGCGTCAATCAGACATCAGACGAGGCTCTATGTCTCAGTTTACCTTTAGTAGCCTATAGGTATCGCGAAATAATACTAACAAAAAGTTTACCAGGTACTGATTACATAAGTATAAGCTTTTTCTCATCCAACATCCTTCATGAAAGTGCATCCTTCAATGGCCATTGCTTTCTAGCAGCTTCATTTTGCTAGAGATTTTCGTAGAACTTCTTAGAACAAAAGGAGACCGTAATACGCATATCAATTAGTTTAAATCATAATATGTCGGTCAATGTTGATATTACTATTTAAAAAAATACTATTGTTACTAAATTAATTCTGGGGAAAAATCTCTTGGTTCTGTCCTTTGGTGGGGCAACACCGTAGAATATATCAAATGACATACACCGGATGCCGTCCTTAAATGACTATAGCTGTAGTAGTACGTCAGTAAAAATCAGCGAATCAACCAGTTTGCTTTCGCAGTAGACCGATTCCTGCATTCTTGACTCTATAAAATTGTTTTTACTGTTTGTTTGATTAAATCAACGTCCTATTAACAGCCAGGGTCATGTAAGGACGGCATCCATGTATGCAGTGTCTCGCGTGTATGAAGTGCCTGGTATGTGATATGGGAGACTGCGTTATATTCATGTTGTGTCTTCTTCTATAGTGGAACTCTTGTCCTTTTCATAGTGCTATATCACTGAAACATGCCGCCGAAGACACCAAGCAACACATCCCACCCAGTCACATTATACTGACAACAGGCGAACCAGTCGTCCTACTCGCTTAATGCTGAACGCTAAGCAGGGTGTGTCTCGGCAAGGAGACAGAGCCCAGAGCCTACCTCACAATCGAAGACATAACGTGAGGAGGTGTCAAGGGTGACGTTAGGAAGTATAAAGTAAGTTAGGAAGAAGAGATGCTAAGATACGATTCTGAATTTGGTCGCCTTATAAGATCATGCAATAAGGACAGTGGGTACAATTCTAACGCCCATTAGTTCATTTTAATGTCATGAGGTCATCTAACCCTAAGGGTCAGGATGACCTATAGTCACCATGCTTCATCCATTGTCGTGCGCTGTTCGCATTTAGTCCTTCGTAAACTTGTCATCCAAACGACTTCTTCTCAATATCCGAATCGCCCAAAACTGATATTAGGCATTAGAATGCTGGAAGGACTACCAAGTTTGTGGAAATGAATTACCTTGACCTTCATTCAAGGTCACCAAAGTCAAAAAAGCTAAATCTTTAAACGATTTCTTGTGAATAACTAAGATGCCTAGATACCTGATAAGGCCTGTAGTGTGCTGGCATGAAAGGCTACCAAGTTCATTTAAGGTTACAAGGGTCAAATAGGCTAAAAACTTTAAACGACTTATTGTGAATAACTAAGAGGCATTGGAATCTGATATTGGGACTGTAGAATGCAAGCATGAAGGACTACCAAGTTTGTTCAAATGAATGACCTTGACCTACATTATGGTTACATGGGTCAAATAGACTAAAATCTTTAAACGAGTTCCTGTGAATAATTAAGAGGACTAGAGACCTGGTATTGTACATGTAGCATGTTGGGATGAAGGGCAAATGTTCTTAAATCATCTTGCCCGATAGGTCAGGGTGACATAGTGATCGTACTTGGTGCGCCGTCCGTCGTGCATACACTTTTCATTCAAACGACTTCTTCTCAATAACTGAAAGGCATCGAAACATGATGTTAGACCTAACGTATTCTTGAATAAAGGGCTACAAAGCTGTTTGTCAAATGAATGACCTTAACGTTAATTCAAGATCACAGGGTCCAAATTGGCAAACATAAACGACTTCTTGACAATAACTAAGACACCTTGCAGTATGCTGGAATAAAGAGCTTCAGACAGGTCTAATGTATGAAAATCTTAAAACAGCTTTTCAATAGGTGAAATGCCTAAAGAACTCAGATAGTGGGTCTGTACTACTCCACATAATTTGTTTACTTGACCTACTTTCATGGTAACATTTAAAAAAAAAATATATCAGACACCAAGTACGTCTATTGAAGAGCTCCTAGCGTGCAATATCCAATGTGTTGCCCCCAAAAAGTTACGCAATTTCAGTCCACTGGATTCTTTTTTCATTACTGTATATAGTTTGACCATGTTTTATTGTGTGAATAATAGTCAGACATGAGGTGTTAAGAATGAAATCCTAGTTATCCATGACATGTTTATGACATATCAAAACAACCTTTGATTCCGCTATAGACAGATATATGGAGAAATACCCCCGAGGTCGCGCGAGAGCGGGGGAGGATGAGCGACCTAATCTGGAGGACACAATGGATACGACACCGGATCGACCAAGGACTGAGAGACTGAACAATGGCAGTACTTGTAGTTGTGGTAAGACCTTGAAAAATGAACGGGGACTTAAGATCCACATGGGGAAGATGGGGTGCGCGCCTATTCTGCGTTTGACACACGACGCGCAGGGCAACCTCGGTGAGACGGAGGAGGAGGTGGTCCAGGAAGAAAAAACCATAGTGACCACAGCGTTCCATGTGTCCAAGACAATGAAGTGGACAACCGGAATGATGAGTCAACAACCAGAAAACAGGCAGTCAACATACCCCCCGAAAGTCAGGTTACAGGAGACCAAACCTGTCTGATAGCTGGATAAGCAAAGATCAAGTGGCGCAGGTGCAAACAAAGTTCAGAGTGGGGAGATGTTTGATGTAGTTGGTTGATGCAATTTGAGCAAAGCTTCTTTGGGCAGAGCAGTGATAGTCCGATAGGGAAAGAACGGAAGGCAATGAGCATCAATAATGTAATAAGCGTGGGTCACTATGATAGATATGTGTGCATGAGGGCAGAAGAGAGGAAACACCAGAAAGAAGGCAATCTACTAAGAAATATGAGGCGAGCAGAATGAACAGAGTAGGAAGGGAAAGATCTGAGACGGCTGAAAGCAAACATAATACCATCTTACAGATGTGGGCAGAAAGAAGAAGTAAGGATCAGTCATATGCCAAAACTTTCACCAAGAACATCAGAGATAGGTTGAAAAACTATAAAAAAGAGCTGAAAAGTAGAGTATACGAAGTGAAGGAAGAATAGGGAAAGAGACCCGTAGCCATATTCATTAGCCAAAACTATTCCAAGTTACATCCCGAGAACCGTTCTATGGCAGGAGCAAATGGTCAGGGACATTGGAGAGCAGAGATGGCGGAGAGTTCGATGAAGTACCTGCCTGACACGCCGAGGCGATCCTACAGAGGATGAGGAAACTTGAGAAGCGAACGAAAAGCTCTTTCAGCCAGGATGAAAACCAGAAACAGATATAATCAGTTTAGAATGAGTCCTGAACATAGGGTGGAATTGAAGGAAGTAAAAGAGTGTTCAATCAAGGAAGCTGCGAATGAACAGGCATCATCGACACAGGTGCGCAAAATGAGAGTCATACGCTAATAGAGGTATATAAAACTTGTAGTCCGAGAATTGACAAAGCGACTGTGGCAGGCGTCATGAGGATGGAATGGAGAAGAGAGACAAGAAATCTGGCTCTACTAGTGGTGCAACCGGGCAGAGAGATGCCTACCCATACCAAAAGAGGAAAACATCTATCACATATATCTCACTCATATACTACATTCCGGACCGATATTTGCCTTGATCGACACATTCGCAAGGAACAGATATTTTTCTGGCAATACCTAAACTGAATAGAATTGCCAACTAGCAAATCGTACTATTAAAAATTTTAATGACGACGATATCTGTTACAGAAAGGAGGGGTTTCAGGTGTAGTCAGCATGGTGAGTGGGAGATATACCTAGTGTTTCTAAAGGCTCAGATAATCAGGGAAGAAGGCAAAGGAACTGTAAGAAGGGGATCTTGCTTGTTCATTTTGGCTAGATCTAGTCGGAAGTGCATACGGTTCAATGCCGCCAACAAAACTGGTCCAACTTACACTGGTGAATCGGTATCATGTGCCGGAAAGTGACACGACATCTGCTGTGAAAGCTACTTATGACAAGCGCTAGAGGGATTTAGATTCACAGTCCAGGACTACACTAACCAACGTGGCAGACGTGTTAGAGAGGTCGGGGATAGTCACTGGCTGTATAGTGTCAGTGATTCTGTTTGCTGCAGCCATGAACCTAATGGTAAAATCAGTGGAGAAGATGAAGTAGGGGACCAATGGATGAGAAGCTGGAGTTAGACCAACCCAGACAGTAAGGGCATTTATGGGATGACATGACCATCACGGAACAAAGACAGTTCATGCCAGAGGCAAGATGGACTCTTCAGGAAATTGGAAGGAACATCATCATTTGGGCAGCCCCGTATATGAAGATTAAACCATACCAAGTTACCAGATAGTTTATAGGATCTGAAGAAACGAGGGAAGATCAAGAATGAAACCATTCGAAGACTTGCAGACGAGGACGAAACCCATTCCTCAACAGTTTCCACATGCAGAAGCCAGTTAAGTGCCTGGTGGAAATGCTTTTGATGACTCACTCAGCGATAGTTGAGCATACGTTAACGAACACGCAGAGGCAGCTAGGCAGCTTGAGAAATGGGGGATGGACACAGCAAACTGACAAATGAAACTACCATCGACAGAAAGGATGGCTTACCAGGAAAATACAAGACCTGGATATACCTGCATGGGAGTATTACCAAGAGTTCCTGTGGCCGCTGTTAGTCTATGACGTACCAATGACAACTGTTTGAGTCAATGTTTAAAGGCTGGCAAGTAGATACCTTAGGAGATGGGTTGTCTGTCCCACGAAGCTTCAGTAGCATAGGACTTTACAGTTCCGGAAGTAAGCTGCAACTTCCTCCTCACATCATTGAAGGAGGAATTCAAGGTGACAAAGGTCAGGCAGTTACTCATGCTGAGGGACAGTCGGGGATGCCAAGGTTAGAGAGGCAAGAGTAAACATCAGAACAGGACGTAAATGTGTCAGCAAAGAAGACTATGGAAGACAGTCAAGAATCACAACTTCAACCCTGGGGACATCCGTTGGAACAGTAGTACTTTGGGATAGGCAAGGGCTTAGGAGTGAGCAACAGGGGAAAAAGTGGAGGACATCAAACACCCGGAGGAGCTATGGGCCTCCCGACATCATGTTCCAGAGGAAAGAAGTTTCGTGCAATGGAAGAACAGTCACGGCTGGCCACGAGAGCGACCACGGCTATGAAGGAAGCAAGGAAATGTGGAGTAACTAATCACTACATACTCAAGGAAATATGTCATGGAATGACATTTTGTAGCATGCGAGCCTCAGTACGGCTTGCAATTTCAAGCTAATGTCTGATCAACGGACGTATATGTCGACACCAATACCACACTACATGAGCAAAACGATAGAGGAAAGCCGGACTATCCAGCTTGCAGACTCATGATATAAGAGTCAACACACATCATTTAGAAGCATATCCTTATTCAACCTGCTCAATGGCCTCAAAGCGGATGGACGTTAACAAAAACCATGGCCATCAAACGACAAGGTTCTCTTGTCTGTACTATGCCTGGACTCTGGAAAATCTGTGGTGAGAGAGCAAAGAAGGAGAAATAGTGGCCGACTTGAGGTGACTATCAATTTCGATCAAGGAACGGCGAACAGAGTGTAAAAGAGCAAAGGTGTGGAGATGGCAGTGGGAGGTGATTAGAGTTCCAAGAGCAGGAGGATTGGCAGTAGTCAATGGGCAGTGATACGAATGGCCGGATGACGTTTCATTTCCACCATAAATAAGCGAGAAACCAAAACAAAGGCAAGATATAGTAATTTGGGTTTTTTGTCGTCCACACAAGCGCTGTAGCTGGAGGAAGACGTAGACAGTGCCGATGAGAGGAATCGTATCAACGACGCCTACGAGCGACCAAATAAGAACCGGATCCAAGATTTTGGTAACAGAGACAGTCCAACAACGGATGGTGGAATAATGTGGATGTCCTATCCTAGTGGCGGTTGGATGTTCGTGGCTTCAGTTGGGCAGTCTTATGTGGAGGGCCCCTGCGGATTCATTCGGGCATCACTGGCATAGAGAGAAGAAAGATTGATAGGGCGACTTCTGCAGAGAGGCTGAGTGGTGTGCATTCATTTGTGTCCGGGGAAGAAGAGAGAGGAACAGGTGGAGAGGGCAACACCAGAAAACATCAGTTGTGTATATCACACAATTTACTAATATGAACAACAGTATTACAATTATACTAGAGCGGCATACAGTCGGAATGACACACAGGGGCTTCGTGACCTGATCACCACAGGAGTCCGGCTCAGCCTTCTCGCGCTGTGTATGTAATAGAATAGCGCGCGAAACAACACGAGGAAAGGAGTGAATCCAGCACACTGACGGACGGACGCCTGGACGCATCACAGTACGCTGATCCAGTATTGTAAATAGGTAACAGTATATTCTTTTGAGAAATATCTAAGGTCAACATATAAATTACACCGGTATACGTTTTGCTTAATGATGCATTTGCTTATCAATTTGTAAATAAACCCATGATGACAAAAATAGGAAATACTTCTGACAAGTGGTGTAGGAAATATATGTGATATTGACCTTATTTTGCTTGATTGTCTAGTCAAATATATGACCCTAAAATTAACATTTTGTGAATAGTCCTATATGATATATACGCAAAACTAGGTCAAAGGTCAATACATGTCAGTTCGACCGAACTTTGGTACACCAACTTACATGGGATACGTTTTACTCAAGTATGATTCATGATAGAGCCGAGAGAAGGACAGTTTTCGTTTTACATTTTTATGTTTCAGTACTCTCAGTACTTTGATATTGGGTAAGAAATAAAGGGGGTAGACGTAAAAAAGTGCTAAAAAGTCGGCATATCCAGTGATTCATCGACACAATATTTTCATGCTTCAATAAATGATATATGAAGATATTTTTGATTGCTAAAATTTTAGGGTACTCTGGGTTTGTCATTGTTATCTAAGGAATTAATTAAAAACTAATGAAATGAAATTGCTCTATTTTCAAGAAAAAATAAGAGCAAAACAGGAAATTGCAAGAAAACCCCAACAGATATGATGAAGCATTGTATATCGTTAAAAAGATAATACAAAATGCTATGTTATTACACCAAAATAATTTATCTTTGGCTTTTGTATGCTTTAATATGATACATTAAAGGCGCACAAGTAGGAATCGGACGTAAAACTTATAAAAGGTGGCGCTGTATTCGCAAGATTAATCTATTCATGGAATAAGTACTGTTACGATATGTATTATGTGCCGATTGATGTATTTGCACCAAAAAATTAAAAATCGATCGTGGGCGGCCATGCAACACCTCCTTTGTATTTTTGTGAAACTTTGAACTAAGTGAAGATAAATCATATATTGATGTTCTGTTTGCAGAACCATCGTTTATGAAAACAAAGTACACAAAATCTGGTATAAGAGGGTTACCTCCCTTTGTTATATAATCACTAAGTCAGTCACCAGGACCTAGTTGTTCAAAAGGTGATTAAGCTAATCACAGTTTAACAACAATTTTCAAATCAGGATGAAATAATTTTCTCGTAAACAAATTATATAAAATTTTATAAGAAACTTTTAGAACTCCATTCTTTATTTACATCATGAGTTTAGTAAAGATATAGTCACAAATTTTGCGGTAAATAAGAAATGAAAATTTCACTAATCATGTGATTAAGGTTATCATGGTTTGAACAACCAGGCCCAGATAGGAATAAAAAGGAAACAAGTTTTAGTATTAAACACTTTGTTGACCTTTTCTACAGGTCTTGACTGTAAATTACATTGCTAATGTCTACAGTCCTGTTTATTATGAAGGAAATTGTAATATAAAAATGTACTATTTTAATTAGATTCTGTATTCTATATATGTATTGTCTGGGTTACATTTTATGTTCTGTCTCTTGTAACATGGTATATGTTATAAAGGAGTTTCCATTGTTGGTTATAGTGGGTTTAATTCTTGGTGTTCAATTATAAAAATATAGTTTTTTGGTAAATATGTAAAATATGGGTAGGTTGGAATATATGTTTGTATATACACTGGCACGTCCGTCGTGTCGTCCGCTCGTGCGCCGTGTAGCTAAGTCGCGAAGTGCGTTAAATTCTTAATTTCAAATATAGTTCTTCCTATAACCGTTAGGCACAAAGTTACTCATATTTGGATACTGTAGCATACTTGGGATGAGAGGTGAATTCAAATGGTTGTGATTGCTTTTTTCAGCAATTATATAATGACCTTGACCTACTTTTCAAAGTTCAAAGTGTGGGTCTTTCAAGAGGCTTAAATTCTTTTGAAAACGACTATCTTACATATCTAACCGAAAGATCAAGGGTACTTCATTATTTTGCCTGTAGTATGCATGGGGGTATTGAAGGGCTATCAATAGTCGTGCGTGTGAATAATTCAAATGACCTTTGACGTATTTTTTAAATGTCACAGCGGTTTCATATAGGTAATTGACTTTGAATACAGTGCTTGTGTATTCTGTTACTAATCCCAAAAGTCAGGATACTCTTATGTTTTGAATGGGTGTAATGACATAGAGGTTACCATAATTATAAAAAATGAATGGACTTGTGCTAACTATCTTTATAAGGTTCTCATGTGGCGTCAATGAAGCTATAAAATCTTATAAACTATAACATCTTTTGATTAGCAAGCAAAGTACATGGGGTATTAATTTATTTTAGTCAAGTAGTCATGCTGACAGATAAAGGCTATCAAAGTTGTGGAAGATGCAATGACCTTGACTTAGCTTTCAAGGTCACGAGAGTCAAATATTCCACTAAATCTTGAATTTTGAACCTTCTTCTCAAGTTCTACCAGTGATGATTAAGCTGAAACCATGCATGAAATGATCCTGACATGGTCCCCACCAAGTGTATTGTATATTTTATGTCGATCCAAAATCCAAGATGGCTTGCCCAAAGATGACTCCAAGATGGCTGCCACAGATGCCATCTTTAAAACACATTTTGAACTTCTTCTCAAGTTTCTACCAGTGCAATTTAACTGAAAAACTTGAAACATGAAATGCGGCTGATATGATCTTGTCAAAAGTGTTGTTATATCTCTGGTTGATCCCAGATGAAGGATGGCTACCCATGACACCATATCTAATTATTTTCCTATACAGCTATTGCCAAGATAGTCAGATGACCGTTAAGGCTCTTGGGCCTCTTGTTACTTTTTAGAATCTGTTGCCTTAATGATTTGTAAGGTCATCTGAACCAAAGGATTATCATTGTTCCATGTGTCATCATACGCCGACCACCATGTGCTCTCTACCGTACATACACTTTTCATTTGAGCTATCAAGAAAAAATATTAAAATGAATGAGGCCTAGAGATGTGATATTGGATCTGTAGAATGATGGGATAAATGGCTTACTAGTTTTGTTCAAACAAATGGCCTTGAACTTCATTCAATGTCACAGGGGCCAATTAGACTTAAAGCCTTAAACAATTTCTTGTTAATAAATTAAATAGCTTCTTGTCAATAACTTATTATAAGAGACCTGATTTTGGCCAGTTGCAAATATGTTTTTCATTCTATTTAGTCCTTATCAAATGGTTTTTAATTTGGGCGTATATTTTAATGTTACACCGTTATTTCTATCCATACACAAAACAAATAGTTTTACATGAGCAAACTAGGTTTATGTACAAGTTCAAATTAATTCCTTTAGCCTCACATTTCGATGAATTTATATTTGGTTACTCGTTCTTTTTATCCACGCATAAACCTAATAAAATGGATTTGTTTTAAAGAACTAATTGACTTCATTAGATTTTCATCAGATTTAATTCAATCCTTTTACCACCAAAGTTTGTTATATACAATGTATAAATGTTACGCTGAATACAAATATAGACATCATTACATAACATTCTACGGCCATAAAGATATCATATATAATTTAATACACACATAAAAGTTTTCATTTATTTCTGATGACTACAATTTTAAAAATACGTCCATTTTGATAAATATTCCACATTAAAAGACAATAAAACGTCGGCAGTATCTGTGTCAACGCAATCCGAGTGCAGTTACTACATTTATGTGCAAAACAGTGCAAAACAGTCCTGCACTAACATTCCTTTGAATGCCAAGGTCTTAGTCATGGCCAGGTGTATATATATATGATGTCTCATTTGTTATAGGAAATAAGCCAAATTTTGTCAGAATTATCTGTATGAGATGGTCATTGAATCCTATTAACAAATTTTCCATGACTGACCCCCAGGGGCCTTAGGGGTGATCCGTGAGAGCGGATTGCGGATTCGCCCTGAGTGTAACAAGCTAGAGCGGCCACGCGATATTGTCTCAGCATATTTCCATTGGGGTTTCTTTTCAAATACATTTATCTTTGAGCATACGTCAGAGACGATCAGTGTTATCTATAACACAAACGGTACATACGTCTTTTGGGGGATATCTGAAAGTTCTGAAATGCATGTAGTCAATTATGTTTCAATTTGTCGCAATATTTCAAGAAGCACGAGTGATATATATCATTATACATATTCGCTACACAGTAACTACTAAAAGTATATATTTACATTTACTTGTCACTTCTACTATATAAACTAACCAAAGCAAGGTGAAGTCTATGACGGTATAGCTGACACCCAAAACGTGACCATTATGACGTCACTAAAGTTGGCGGGGTCACGTCAACAGATCACCGTTAAAATGGCTGTTCCATCTTGTGGATTAAATCGTCATTGATAAACAATTTTCCTGGTCTAGCTTAAACAATGTTAAAGCAGAGACCATAAAGTGCCACAGAGCCTATATATAGGCTCTATGATACTACCGTTGAGTGCCAAAGGGCCTTTTTTTTAGGCTCTCTGAAATTCGACAGTTTAACAATAGCGATGACGTCATCTAACTATTCTGCAACGTCATTTTCGCGCTCCAGAAGATCGGCTCGACGGGAAAATGGCGACGTGATTGTTTGCTCCAATGTTTCGGACTTTTTTCACCTAAGAACAATGGCTTTATTTATCGACGGATTTTTACCAAATTTAGTATAACAATACGAAATTGTCTGCCCTCTCAGTTCATACTATTTGCTGAGTCTTTCGATGTTTCATTTTCAAAATATCATTATTTTTGCCACCGTTTAAAACTCCATGAAACTTTCTATTTTTTAACAAAAATAGCGTGAAAATGCTTGCTCATAGGACACGGTTTTCCTAAAAAAAAACAATATTAATTAAAATTACTGATGTACGATTCTGGTAAGAGTAGATAATTTTCTGGATGTTTGGCAACTTGTTTAGAAATCAATGGAATAAAATAAAATCAGGTAGATCTATATTGCAAAATTGACCATTTGAAAAGGAGACGTTTCAGCCGAAATTGAAGCAATAAGAATCTATTCGTAGAGCAGTAAAATACTAAAAATTCACAATGCATGTTGCATTGGTGTGCTGGTCAGCCATGTTGTTTTCTGATTTGTTCTAAGTTACAATATTGCATGGTTCATCCAGGAAGCGGGAAATATAAATGAAAAGAAATCACTTCCAAATACTTTCCGAGAATTACCTGTAGCGGTAAAAAGAATTATTAATGCTTACGGACGGCTGAAGAACGACGGGCAAAAGGCGATAATTAAGTATATAAAATTTACGTTATATAATTTAATTTTAAGGGATTTATGCTTAAGAGCAACATAAAATGCACAGGTATTAACGCAATATATCAATATCATAAATATACGAGAACATTGATTGTCAGTTGCATTCTTATCTGTTGAGATAAGCACAGGCACAAAACATGTCTTATGTTAAATACAAAATGTATGCTTAGACAAATAGCTCTCGTTCGCTTGAATGTTAATAATTACCGACACATCAAACGTACGTCAATAAATATCGACATCAACAAAAATAAGTAACTAACAAATCAACTTTAGTCGATTGTAGGATAATTTTTTCGCGGGCTTTTTGGTGTACTCGCGCGGCTGGCAATACTGTTCAGATTTGTCTCTGATTAATGTGAATAAACTTACACATATACATGCATAGGACTCGTCCGCCTTATTCATCTTTCTGAAAAAATAGATTTTTGAAAATGCACAAAGTCTACACCGAGAAAAAAAATTATATCATTTGTTCGAATTCCTTATCTTAAAATAAAGAAATATATGAAGTGAAGTTATCGATTACACCTACCTCGCTAGCCATTACGATACTATCCCTGTTTTGGGTACTTGGCTTGCTATGTTGCGGTTATATATATACCACAGGCGTTAGGCTCTATAGACATGTTTCTCTCTATTAAATATATATATGTAATACTGTGACACAGTATTACCTTGTATGATATAAATAAAGAGAGGGAGAGAGAGAGAGAGAGAGAGAGAGAGAGAGAGAGAGAACTATCTATAGAGCCAAACCCCTGTGCTTATACCGTATCGCTGTACCATTCTCTCGTTCCCCCATCCACCGCTATCATTTATTTACCGAATGGATATACAATGTATCTCGGTGGCTGACCGTCTGTTTTTCCTATATCATTCTTAGTTTTTTTATACATTTTAGAGTGATACAAATGTGCGAATACGGTACGTTCAAGGCATTTCCGTACATTACATGTAAGACACATGTATACATGTACAGATGACGTCACGAAGAATAAATGTTGTTTGGTTTTCTGTTTGAAATAAAATGTGATTTGAGACGATACATTGTTTTTTATTTCAATGATTCATATAATTCTATTTAAAAACTTCTGTTAAAATATCTGAAAATAGACATATAGCACATGACCTTAAACGCTACATCAACAGTTTCGGGTCAAAAGTCTTTCCGCATTGTTAAATTTTTCCTATATATTTGTTTTATTTTTCATTTTATCTTTGAATTTTTCTTATCTCTTTATCAGTGGATTTTTTCCAAATTCATCTTATATGTTCAGCTTATTATATTTGCTTAGTTCTCCAATGTTATTTTTTTAAGATATCATTAGTTTTGTGCACAACTCAAAGCTGAGACACCTTCCTTTCCTTGTTATGCTAAACATGGCGATGAAAATGTTTTGTTTGTTTAGAAAATATGTTTTTTTCTCAAAAGAATCAGTGACGAGAAACTATGCAAATATCATGAGCTGAAAGAGTAGAAATTTCTCATTAGTATGTCAAATTTGCTAAAAATTCACTTGGCTAGGAACTGTACACAAACATGTACTTTTATCAGTTGTGCACAACAATATCCATTTTGTGACGAGAGGAATTCCAGGCTTGCCGTGATAATGACGTGACGTCATCGCTGGTTCTATTGTTTCAATTGTTCTACGTCATAATTTTTTCAAATCACATTTTGATCGAAACAATGTTAAGGAGTGGCAGAGACCATAAAATGAGTTGATAATGTAAATATAAACATTAAACTATCTTCCTATGGCATTTATGGTCTATATGTACTGTGTGTTGTTTTGTTTGAAAATATTGTGTACAATTTTATACAGTGTAGCGTTTTATTTAAAAATGATGTTTACAATTTTATACAGTGTGATGCTTTATCTAAAAAATTATGTGTACAATTATATACAGTGTGTTGTTTTATTTAAAAAATATTGTGTACAATTTTATACAGTGTGGTGTTTTATTTGAAAATATTGTGTACAATTTTATACTGTGTGGTGTTTTATTTAAAAATAATGTGTACAATTTTATACAGTGTGTTGTTTTATTTAAAAAATATTGTGTACAATTTTATACTGTGTGTTGTTTTGTTTGAAAATAATGTGTTCAATTTTATACAGTGTAGCGTTTTATTTAAAAATGATGTTTACAATTTTATACAATGTGATGCTTTATCTAAAAAATTATGTGTACAATTATATACAGTGTGTTGTTTTATTTAAAAAATATTGTGTACAATTTTATACAGTGTGGTGTTTTATTTGAAAATATTGTGTACAATTTTATACTGTGTGGTGTTTTATTTAAAAATAATGTTTACAATTTTATACAGTGTGGTGTTTTATTTAAAAATAATGTGTACAATTACACACATTGTGGTATTTTATTTTAAATTGGTGTGTACAATTTTATACAGTGTGGTGTTTTATCTGAAAATATTGTGTACTTTTTTTATACAGTGTGGTGTTTTATTTGAAAATATTGTGTACAATTTTATACAGTGTAGCGTTTTATTTAAAAATGATGTTTACAATTTTATACAGTGTGATGCTTTATCTAAAAAATTATGTGTACAATTATATACAGTGTGTTGTTTTATTTAAAAAATATTTGTGTACAATTTTATACAGTGTGGTGTTTTATTTGAAAATATTGTGTACAATTTTATACTGTGTGGTGTTTTATTTAAAAATAATGTGTACAATTTTATACAGTGTGTTGTTTTATTTAAAAAATATTGTGTACAATTTTATACTGTGTGTGGCGTTTTTAGTGTATGAAGGTTGAGTATAATTGTAGTTTTAAGTAGTTTTAATTGTTAGTCTCTATGACAGGTAGATTAGATCACTAGGATCATTAATTTGGTGTAACAATTAGCATGTCCAATTAGTTTGTAGTTATTGGGTCAGCAGACCAGTAGGGGTTAAATAGAGATGGCGGTTATGGTCAACGCCAGCTGTAAACCGAGCCATTTGTAGACTAGAAAGGGCTGTGGTCAGTCTGAGAGCGCTAATGATGTAGTAATGGTGGTGAGAACATTAGGGCACTGTAGTGGAGATGATATGTAAATAAAGGGGTCAGTAATTGTGTATCTATAGAGCCTAACTAATAAGCTGTCTGTAGTAAGGGTCAGTCATTGAGCTAAGAATGGATAGGGGATTCCCTTGTCTTAGTTTTGGAGTTATTTATATACTTATGCTCTCTGGTGATTCCAATGCCTATCTTTAGCAGAGGATGGAGTTGTGCTGCATGGGTCAGTCTTTAATTTGCATATTCAGTATTGTTCTATCTTTAGTTATGGTATCTAGGTGCTATGTCTAATTTTGGCCAGGGTCACAAAGAGTTCAGGGGCCATCCTATTTTAGGCATGCATGTGTATTCATAGCCATCCTATAAATATATATCCTTAGTTTAGATTGTTTAGTTAAGAATAGCATTTTATAAATATGCATCCTTAGAATAGAGTATCTAGCTAATAATAGTAGTCTAAGAATAGAGATGTAAATTAGAGTCGGTAAAAGGGAAGGGGACACTTGGAGTTGGGGGAGTTAGGTTGGAGTTAGCCGAGAGGTATAGTTGTAGTTCTTTGGAGTTCTTTGGAGTTTGACGAGCAGTTGGGCAGTTAGTTGAGAGTCAGCCAAGAGATACAGCTGGAGTCATTGGACAGTCAGATGATAGTTAGTGATTAGTTTGTAGTGCGTTTAGATAAATCGGACAGTTGGTTTAAAAGGATTAGTTTACGTATGTAGATGTTGCTGTTGAGTGAAAACCCTGAACTTTAGCTTGATTTGATACAACTTGAATAAATGGAAAAACATATCTCATAAAAGGACTTTGTTTAATATTTTTCGGCGGTGCCTGACAACCTGAACTTGAACTTTATTTATATTTTGGTTACACTAAGAGTGAAAACGTAACAACTGGTGTCAGAAGTGGGATACTTCTTCAAATTAAAACAAAGAGAGCAAAAACGCAACAATTGGTGTCCAGAAGTGGGATTAAGACTTTAACACGTGCCTGACCTATTTTATGTGAGAGACAGAATTACTGGTATTACTGACTGGTACAAAATGAGAAGTGGACTCCTGATTTATCTCCTATTAATTGGACAATGGGTGTCATTAGTAAACAATCAATGCATTGTATGTAGGAGAGATGATGAAAACGATGTACATGACAGTTCTAGAAAAAGTGACTTTACTGAGAACTTTGTGCTAGTCTCCCTGAATGCTGTCATTAGTAATTCATCTGAACAACAGTGGGATCCTGGAAAATAATAATGTCAACTACAGGACTGTACAAAGCCCAAACGACTGGAACATATAAGGACTATGGAAATCGAGTTGTGGTACTATGTAATGTATATACTTAATGACAAACTTACTTGTGATGAGTTATAGAGAAGTTTATTCGCTTATTATTAGATGGTTTTGATGGAATTTCAAAACAGTGATGTGGTACAGAGAAAACTTAGATATACTGATGCATTGTCCAGTTCTGGTGTGAGTTTTAATGGGATTTTAAAACGGTGAACGTGGAAATGTTGAGGAAGTATTGTCTAGTTGTACCTTATTATAGAGAAATTAATTCGCTTGTTATTTGATAGTTTTGGTGGGATTTCAAAACATGCAGTGAGGTGGTACGGAGAAAACTTGAAAATACTGATACATTGTCCAGTTCTAATGTGAGTTTTAATGGGATTTTAAAACGGTGAACTTGGAAATGTTGAGGGAGTATTGCCCGGTTGTACCCTATTTTGATGTGATTTCAAAATAGAAAATATATCTTGGTAGTGTTTGGTATGGACTTAGTATTGTGTGATTTAGTACATGGTTATAGGTTTGGAATAGAACTACTGGAGAGGTAGTCTACTCTAGGCAGGAGATCACCAATACATGTAGATGTATATATGTTTTGTGTAAATAGAATTTTCTGATGTAGTTGCGTGTAGTTTGTTGTTGGAAAATTAAAGATTTTTGAGGTCGTTTTCTTTAACAGGTACGTGGTATCGAGAGATCTAGGTTTTGTTGAACTCTTAGAGAAGGTTAGAAGTTGGAGTTTGAAATTTTGTCACTGTGGTTTGAAGGACAGGATGAAATCATTTGTTCGTAATTTGTTAGTTGTTTATTGGGTTTTAATTGTAACTGGATAATTGATGTCTGTTCCCAAAGGACGCTTTTAGGAAAAGTCCAGTTGCCCGTAGACTGATGCGTTTGGGGTTGTTATCAGTGAACCCTATAGACTGTCTTTGCCAATAGGTCGGTCTATCTTAATAGCCTAGTGTTTAGAAAGTAACCATTAATTTTGAAGAAACAGATTTCTCCGATTCAAAGACACAGTGGACACATGAGTTGATAAGGGTCTAGTCAGTTTAGGGTTAATTGTAACGCCATTAGTGACAATGGACATTATCCAAGCAGTTCAGATAGAAATAATGAGTCTTCACTAGAAAAATCTGATAACCGTCATGGAAAGAAAGCCTTTGAAGAAACTTTTGACGAAAACCAAAATTCAACATATAAGTGACTGTCACGTATGGGAGGTATTTAGTTTTCATAAAATTACAGACGGATCAACATCTACAAATACAATCCAACCTTTCGAGTTATGGATCGCGATTTGGGAACTCCAGTACAAGATGAATTTGACATAACTCCCTATTCACCGGTGTCGGAGGTCTATTTCTGCACGGCGTTACCAGACCCAACTACACAACAGCCAGTAGTACAACAATCGCCGCAGACTTCTGCTGAAATTTTGGTCGTTTTTTTAAACAACGTCAACGGTCGACTAACTGAAATTGAAAAGAAAATCGAAACACAAGGGAGAACTTTTCATGAACAATATCGCCAACTACAAGAACAAGTCAAAAAGAGTGAGAGCACCTCTCTCAGCTACCAGAGAGCTCTTGCAGAAAACATTCAACGAGATATTCAAAAGGTGTTAACCGGACTTAAAAAATTAACAGAAACCGGTCAAAAATCGTCGATACCTCCAGAATTAATGAAAAGTATTTGGCAGTTGGTGGAAGCCACCACTTCGCAGCTCTCTGCATCATCGTCAATTAGGGAATGAATTATCCGATTAAAGATTTGGAGAGAAAAAAAAGAAATAATTGTGTGCTGTAGGCTTTAAGTTCAAAAGAAATGTGTTCAAGTCAGTTTAAAGTCCGTGTTTCTCGAGGAAAATCTAGTTTTACACAAGAAAGAGAAAGTAGTATTTGTAAGGAAGGTTATGTTCCATATATATGTGTCTGGGAAATAATCCCAGTTCTAGTAATTGTGTGATTCCAGGAAAGTGTTGGAAAAGTAGTGGTAAATCGCCAAGGAGTTATCGTTGAAATAATAGTTGCTAAAATGTGTGGTTAGTTTTTATATAGTATCAAGTTTATTCCTTGTGGAAAATATATTTTCGAAAGTGGAATACCTTAAATATGTTTTTTTTTAAAAATCAGTGTCTTCATATTAATAAGGAGAAAATATAAAGTTTTCTGAGATTTTACTTCAAGTGTTGGATTGTGTTATTCCTAGATGATCCTGGTTAAAGCTGGGATATATGTTTACCGCGAGTTTACAGGAAGTGTCAGTAAATCCTGTGAATACATCAATAGTAGTTGATCTGATCAGTGTGTAAAGTTCTGATAAAAATATCTTCATGTGAAGGTGAAGATGTATGTGATTATGGATGGAAGAAAAATTATTAAGAAATTCAGTAACCGAAGTCTATTATAAAAGTGTTATATTGATGTGTTTATGTGGCTATATTTGCTTATACAGCAGAGTAAAAGTGGCTATTCTTCTGGAATTCAAATGTTGCATTATTGGATATATATATTCTCTCGGATTGCCAACGTCTACATCGATCATATTCGTCTTCGATAACAAAACCTTCTTCTGGAAATTCAACATCCACATCATCCTATTCTACAGGGATAACGAAGCCTAAACAATCGTCTTCTTCTGGAATTGCAATGCCGGAACCAATGCTTCAACGAATAAGTCATCATATTCTGCTGAGAGTCAACCTCTAATTCTTCATTTCCTGCTGGGATGTCAGTATCCAAGTCATTGTTTCCTTCACGGGTTCAATACCAAACCATCTGACCCTGTTATGACCAAACAAATGGCCCAGAATAAACAACAAAGGAAGCAAAACTCAGCTAATGTCCAAACCACCAATAAATTTACAGCCTGGTCTGAAGAACACTTCCAAGCACTGGCTTGCCCACCGAAACTCCGATGTCAGATTTATTCGCATAATAAATCGAATTTGCAGTAATGAACTTGACAATAACAATAAGTGCATGTGTTTTTCATTTTTAATCGGCCGTCCAGGATTACGTTGCAGTGGTGAAATGAGAACTAAGTTCCAGTTATGAACTTGACAATAAAAATAAGTGCATGAAATTATATTTTTCGACCACTTGGAATGGAATAAGGATTAAGTTGCAGTGATGAACCTGACAATAAAAATAAGTGCATGTATTTTCCATTTTTATTCGGCCATCAAGGATTACGTTGCAGTGATGAACTTGACAATATTACTTATTCTCGGGATTTATTACCTTTAAGTGTAAACCTTATTTCAAATTCTCTGGATTTATATTTGGTTTTCAAAGTGTTCGCAGGAGCTCACAGCAGGCAGGAGATAGTGTGGCGTTTTTAGTGTATAAAGGTTGAGTATAATTGTAGTTTTAAGTAGTTTTAATTGTTAGTCTCTATGATAGGTAGATTAGATCACTAGGATCATTAATTTGGTGTAACAATTAGCATGTCCAATTAGTTTGTAGTTATTGGGTCAGCAGACCAGTAGGGGTTAAATAGAGATGGCGGTTATGGTCAACGCCAGCTGTAAACCGAGCCATTTGTAGACTAGAAAGGGCTGTGGTCAGTCTGAGAGCGCTAATGATGTAGTAATGGTGGTGAGAACATTAGGGCACTGTAGTGGAGATGATATGTAAATAAAGGGGTCAGTAATTGTGTATCTATAGAGCCTAACTAATGAGCTGTCTGTAGCAAGGGTCGGTCATTGAGCTAAGAATGGATAGGGGATTTCCTTGTCTTAGTTTTGGAGTTATTTATATACTTATTCTCTCTGGTGATTCCAATGCCTATCTTTAGCAGAGGATGGAGTTGTGCTGCATGGGTCAGTCTTTAATTTGCATATTCAGTATTGTTCTATCTTTAGTTAAAGAGTTCAGGGGCCATTCTATTTTAGGTATGCATGTGTATTCATAGCCATCCTATAAATATATATCCTTAGTTTAGATTGTTTAGTTAAGAATAGCATTTTATTAATAAGTATCCTTAGAATAGAGTATCTAGCTAATAATAGTAGTCTAAGAATAGAGATGTAAATTAGAGTCGGTAAAAGGGAAGGGGACACTTGGAGTTGGGGAGTTAGTTGGGAGTTAGCCGAGAGGTATAGTTGTAGTTCTTTGGAGTTCTTTGGAGTTTGACGAGCAGTTGGGTAGTTAGTTGAGAGTCAGCCAAGAGATACAGCTGGAGTCATTGGACAGTCAGATGATAGTAGTTAGTGATTAGTTTGTAGTGCGTTTAGATAAATCGGACAGTTGGTTTAAAAGGATTAGTTTACGTATGTAGATGTTGCTGTTGAGTGAAAACCCTGAACTTTAGCTTGATTTGATACAACTTGAATAAATGGAAACATATCTCATAAAAGGACTTTGTTTAATATTTTTCGGCGGTGCCTGACAACCTGAACTTGAACTTTATTTATATTTTGGTTACACGAGGAGTGAAAACGTAACAACTGGTGTCAGAAGTGGGATACTTCTTCAAAACAAAACAAAAAGAGAAAACTCAACATGTGTGTTGTTTTGTTTGAAAATAATGTGTTCAATTTTATACAGTGTAGCGTTTTATTTAAAAATGATGTTTACAATTTTATACAATGTGATGCTTTATCTAAAAAATTATGTGTACAATTATATACAGTGTGTTGTTTTATTTAAAAAATATTGTGTACAATTTTATACAGTGTGGTGTTTTATTTGAAAATATTGTGTACAATTTTATACTGTGTGGTGTTTTATTTAAAAATAATGTTTACAATTTTATACAGTGTGGTGTTTTATTTAAAAATAATGTGTACAATTACACACATTGTGGTATTTTATTTTAAATTGGTGTGTACAATTTTATACAGTGTGGTGTTTTATCTGAAAATATTGTGTACATTTTTATACAGTGTGGTGTTTTATTTGAAAATATTGTGTACAATTTTATACTGTGTTGTGTTTTATTTAAAAATAATGTGTACAATTACACACATTGTGGTATTTTATTTTAAATTGGTGTGTACAATTTTATACAGTGTGGTGTTTTATCTGAAAATATTGTGTACAATTTTATACAGTGTGGTGTTTTATCTGAAAATATTGTGTACAATTTTATACAGTGTGGTGTTTTATTTAAAAATGATTTGTACAATTATATACAGTTAGTGATTTTAATACCACGCGGTGTTTTACATGTACAGTCAAACCTCGATGTATCGAAATTCAAGGGACCGTCAGAAAAACTTCGAAACATCGAGACTTCGAATTATTCATGGTTGAAATTAAACCGCTACCAATGGGGGCGGCGAACATAAAAAAAACGACTACCTGCATCTTTGCCGTATTAATGATTTAATAACGCAGCTTGTAAAAAAAAGCACCGGGTATCGGCCTGATCAGTGATATTAATTATCTTGATAACAACAAGCAAGCAACACAAGGTGTCGTAATGGTCATCCTAATCCTTACCGTGCGGCGAAGGACCTCGCGAGACAGCTAGTATAATTATCAACGCCAGAAATCATAGTGGTTGGTTGATACACAAATCTTAAACATCATGTCGACAACTTATCAGCAATATCATAATGGGCAGATTGTAATGGTTCAAAAACAGAATTTAAAGATTTCGGAGATATGTGAGAGGTCTTACTTTTTAAAAAAAAAGTCTATTTTGTTGATACAGCTAGAAATCTCGTGGGTTGTCAACACAGAAAGTTAATATTTGATAAAGGATAATTAAGGCTGCCCTAGATTAAGCCAATCAATCCAGAGAACTGTTTATATAACGACACATAGGTTTACCCTCTATCAAATGGTTTTTATTGATTCCATAGTATCCGGTTTTAAGGAGCGGTTGCCTAGCAACCACCGTTCACTAAAGTATTATATGATACCGGGAGACTGTTTGACCCTATAACCTTTATTCGTTCAAGTCTTATAGGATATCGGATATGGTTTGATTCTATAAGCATTATTCACTAAAGCGTAATATATATTTTTTTTTAACTTGTGCCCAATCCTTTTTGTATTGTAAAAATTGGAAATAAAATATATTTAAATCAAAAATCACTAAAGCGTAACTATATTTTCATATCCATCTGGTTTGTATCCTTTCGGAACACCTCTGCGTTAATTATTCTTCCTTCCGAACGGTTCTCTCTTAACATTATATTACGCCAGCCTGTTTACAATTATAAGACTCTGATTTTTACGTTGTTGATATCCAAGTTTAATGTTTAAATGTTCCGTTTGTGTATATAGGATAACACTGATCGTACATGATAATGTACATGTAAGTTATTGACAGTGTTTATCATCATGCTGAAACAAATTCTGATATACACAACCTGTGAATTGATTGATGTGAATGGTTAATGTTAACTGGTAAAGTTAATACGAATTTATCGACCTAAGAAATCGTTAGTACTTTTCCTAATCACAAATAATGTAGAAATGGAATTACAATGGTATCACGTGACTTCGGGTTGAGATATAATTTGGTTGTTTTTTCATATTACTCAATTAAAGTTTGATTGCGGATGAGAATCGAGGCCCATATACAAGAAGTTTAATTAGCTAGTGTGACTGTTATATGTCCTCATTAGATGTCAGATGTAAAACGCTGTTTTCACTTGGCAGTTCCAGGGGAGAATGGCGTCCCGAAATCTAGGTCTATCACGCAGCCGAGCAACTCTTAACTTCATTATCACGACATACGACAGCCAGAGGGCGCCATAAGTCATGGTTGATTAATTACCAACAAAATGTGTAATCTCGTCATTAGCTCACGTGATCTGGTCTTATACATGTATGTGGTGGTGTTAGTCTAACCATAGTAACGATTAAAATCAACAATTCTATACCAAATATAGTGCATAAAACTTCAAGTAACTTCAACTGCATTGTAGCTACATATAGGGCCGACGTTTTGTACATGTAGTAGCTAGGGCCGACGTAATGTACATATAGTAGCTAGGGCCGACGTAATGTACATGTAGTAGCTAGGGCCGACGTATTGTACATGTAGTAGCTATGGCCGACGTAATGTACATATAGTAGCTAGGGCCGACGTAATGTACATGTAGTAGCTAGGGCCGACGTAATGTACATGTAGTAGCTAGGGCCGACGTATTGTACATGTAGTAGCTAGGGCCGACGTATTGTACATGTAGTAGCTAGGGCCGACGTATTGTACATGTAGTAGCTAGATGGCCGACGTAATGTACAAGTAGTAGCTAGGGCCAACGTAATGTACATGTAGCTAGGGCCGACGTAATGTACAAGTAGTAGCTAGGGCCGACGTAATGTACATGTAGCTAGGGCCGACGTAATGTACATGTAGTAGCTAGGGCCGACGTATTGTACATGTAACTAGGGACGACGTAATGTACATGTAGTAGCTAGGGCCGACGTAATGTACATGTAGCTAGGGCCGACGTAATGTACATGTAGTAGCTAGGGGTGACGTAAAGTACATGTAGCTAGGGCCGACGTAATGTACATGTAGTAGCTAGGGGTGACGTAATGTACATGTAGCTAGGGCCGACGTAATGTACATGTAGTAGCTAGGGGTGACGTAATGTACATGTAGCTAGGGCCGACGTAATGTACATGTAGTAGCTAGGGCCGACGTATTGTACATGTAGTAGCTAGGGCCGACGTATTGTACATGTAGTAGCTAGGGGTGACGTAATGTACATGTAGCTAGGGCCGACGTAATGTACATGTCGTAGCTAGGGGTGACGTAATGTACATGTAGCTAGGGCCGACGTAATGTACATGTAGTAGCTAGGGGTGACGTAATGTACATGTAGCTAGGGCCGACGTAATGTACATGTAGTAGCTAGGGGTGACGTAATGTACATGTAGCTAGGGCCGACGTAATGTACATGTAGTAGCTAGGGGTGACGTAATGTACATGTAGCTAGGGCCGACGTAATGTACATGTAGTAGCTAGGGCCGACGTATTGTACATGTAGTAGCTAGGGCCGACGTATTGTACATGTAGTAGCTAGGGGTGACGTAATGTACATGTAGCTAGGGCCGACGTAATGTACATGTAGTAGCTAGGGATGACGTAATGTACATGCAGCTAGGGCCAACGTAATGTACATGTAGTAGCTAGGGGTGACGTAATGTACATGTAGTAGCTAGGGGTGACGTAATGTACATGCAGCTAGGGCCGACGTAATGTACATGTAGTAGCTAGGGGTGACGTAATGTACATACAGCTAGGGCCGACGTAATGTACATGTAGTAGCTAGGGGTGACGTAATGTACATGTAGCTAGGGCCGACGTATTGTACATGTAGCTATGGCCGACGTAATGTACATGTAGTAGCTACGGCCGACGTATTGTACATGTAGCTATGGCCGACGTAATGTACATGTAGTAGCTACGGCCGACGTATTGTTCATGTAGCTAGGGCCGACGTAATGTACATGTAGTAGCTAGGGCCGACGTTTTGTACATGTAGCTAGGGCCGACGTAATGTACATGTAGCTAGGGCTGACGTAATGTACATGTAGCTAGGGCCGACGTAATGTACAGGTAGTAGCTAGGGCCGACGTAATGTACATGTAGCTAGGGCTAACGTATTGTACATGTAGCTAGGGCCGACGTATTGTACATGTAGTAGCTAGGGCCGACGTATTGTACATGTAGCTAGGGCCGACGTAATGTACATGTAGCTAGGGCCGACGTAATGTACATGTAGTAGCTAGGGCCGACGTTTGTACATGTAGCTAGGGCCGACGTAATGTACATGTAGTAGCTAGGGCCGACGTTATGTACATATAGCTAGGGCCGACATATTGTACATGTAGCTTAGGCCGACGAATGTACATGAAGCTAGGGCCGACGTATTGTACATGTAGCTAGGGCCGACGTATTGTATATGTAGTAGCTAGGTCCGACGCATTTTATATGTAGTAGGGCCGACGTAATCTACATGTAGTAGCTAGGGCCGACATATTGTACATGTAGCTTAGGCCGACGTAATGTACATGTAGTAGTTAGTGCCGACGCATTGTACATGTAGCTAGGGCCGACGTATTGTATATGTAGCTAGGGCCGACGTAATCTACATGTAGTAGCTAGGGCGGACGTATTGTACATGTAGCTAGGGCCGACGTAATGTACATGTAGTAGCTAGGGCCGACGTATTGTACATGTAGCTAAGGTCGACGTAATGTACATGTAGCTAGGGCCGACGTACTGTACATGTGGCACGGGTCGACGTATTGTACATGTAGCTAGGGCCGACGTATTGAAAATGTAGCTAGGGCCGACGTAATGTACATGTAGCTATGGACGACGTAATGTACATGTGGCTAGGGCCAACGTATTGTAAATGTAGCTAGGACCGACGTATTGAACATGTAGCTAGGGACGACGCATTGTAAATGTAACATGGGCCGACGTAATGTACATGTAGCTAAGGCCGACGTATTGAACATGTAGCTAGGGCCGACGTATCGTACATGTAGCTAGGGCCGATGTATTGAACATGTAGCTAGGGCCGACGTAATGTACATGTAGCTAGGGACTACGTAATATACATGTGGCTAGGGCCAACGTATTGTACATGTAGCTAGGGCCGACGTATTGAACATATAGCTAGGGCCGACGTTATGTACATGTAGCTAGGGCCGACGTATCGTACATGTAGCTAGGGCCGACGTATCGTATATGTAGCTAGGGCCGACGTATCGTACATGTAGCTAGGGCCGACGTATCGTACATGTAGCTAGGGACTACGTAATATACATGTGGCTAGGGCCAACGTATTGTACATGTAGCTAGGGCCGACATAATGTACATATAGCTGGGGCCGACGTATTGTACATGTAGCTAGGGCCGACGTATTGTACATGTAGCTAGGGCCGACGTATTGTGCATGTAGCTAGGGCTGACGTATTGTACATGTAGCTAGGGCCAACGTATTGTACATGTAGCTAGGGCCGACGTATTGTACATGTAGCTAGGGCCGACGTATTGTACATGTAGCTAGGGCCGACGTATTGTACATGTAGCTAGGGCCGACGTAATGTACATGTAGCTAGGGCCGACGTATTGTAGATGTCGCTAGGGCCGACGTAATGTACATGTTGCCAGGGCCGACGTATAGGGCAAATATTAACATGAAAACATCTACTGAATTGTGACTCAAAATTACCATTTTAATTCGATCCGTCAGCTTTATTCATGTTTCGTAGTGAAATTTCAAAGCAAATGCGTATATTAGAATTCAATATATTTAAATTCAAATTGGCAAGACTAGGAACTGGAAATCGAAAGTATAAGGAATTGATGGGTAATAAAATCGCGTCCCCCACGGTACATGCAGCATCAGACACGGCAATATTCGGTATTCCGATTTGGTTGCAAACCTCGGCTGTCTATAGATAGAACCTTGTCTAACTGGCACTACCTGGGGACTGGCTGGGTAAGGCACGAGACTCAGTATATTTACAGGCCCCACGTGAAGTCAGTCAGCAACATTTGTCTTCTGATGGAAAAGACAGTGGAAATCACACGCAATTCTGATATATGTACGCAGAACTCGGATCCAAGATGGCGGAGCTCATTGTTCTAAAGAAAGATTGGACTCGCTTAACGAACTGAATTTTCAGTTATTTTTATAACAAAATATTGTTGTTTGGAACATAAAACAAAGGTATTGAGAAGTATTGAAGACAACTCTCACAATAAATAAATAAATAAATAAATAAATAAATAAATAAATAAATAAATATAGCTGTCACAATAAATAAATAAATAAAGACAAATGTCTTAATAACAAACTAACTAAACTAAATAAATAAATAAATTAATTAATTAATACGTCAATCAATCAATCGATCGAATCACAGCACTTGATGCATGTGTACCATTGTGTATGGGCTATATTTACATGTGTTTATTCCGTACAGCTCCATCTATAGTGCGATTTCAAAATTCGATAAAATGGAAGAGTTTATTACAAATTGTGATATAGTAAATATGGGTTCGGATCTGTAATTGGTCAATATTCATGCATCCAAACAGTTGGTATTTTTATGGTTATTTCTTTGTCACGTGATCCGGAGCGTAGATTATAAAGACGGATTATCTGGCTAATCAGGCAGCCCTCAAAGCGACACCTATCGGGGATGGTCCGACTATAAAATGTTTAATTTGTTATTTTATTCTGTTTAATGTTTATAAATATCTATAGATATCATCATAGCCATCGTCAAGTGGCCCGCAGATATAAACTATAGTGCGGTAATCTCTGACTACAATAAACATCTCTAAAGCTTGATCATGGTGCGGTAAGAACCATGATGTTTCTCTGACTACAATAAACATCTTTAAAGCTTGATCATGGTGCGGTAAGAACCATGATGTTTAACTTGCTACAGTTAACATCTGTAAAGCTTGTTCATGGTGCGTTATGAACAGTGATGTATCTCTGGCTACAGTAAACATCTCTAAAGCTTAGCCATAGTGTGGTATGAACCGTGATGTTTTTCTGGCTAAAGAAAACACCTCTAAAGCTTGGCCATGGTGCGGTGTGAACCGTGATATTTCTCTGGCTACATTAAACATCTCTAAAGCTTGGCCAAGGTGCGGTGAGAACCTTGATGTTTATCTGGCTAAAGAAAACATCACTAAAGCTTGGTCATGGTGCGGTAAAAACCCTGGCTAAAGAAAACATCTCTAAAGCTTGGCCATGGTGCGGTAAGAACCGTGATGTTTCTCTGGCTACAGTAAACATTTTTAAAGCTTGTTCATGATGCGGTAAAAACTATGATGTTTCTTTGGCTACAGTAAACATTTCTAAAGCTTGGTCATGGTGCGGTAAGAACCGTGATGTTTCTCTGGCTACAGTAAACATTTCTAAAGCTTGGCCATGGTGCGGTAAGAACCGTGATGTTTCTCTGGCTACAGTAAACATCTCTAAAGCTTGGTCATGGTGTGGTATGAACTGTGATGTTTCTCTGGCTACAGTAAACATTTCTAAAGCTTGTTCATGATGCGGTAAAAACTACGATGTTTCTTTGGCTAAAGAAAACATCTCTAAAGCTTGACCATTGTGCGGTGAGAACCTTGATGTTTCTCTGACTACAGTAAACATCTTTAAAGCTTGACCATGGTGCGGTAAGAACCATGATGTTTCTCTGACTACAGTAAACATCTCTAAAGCTTGACCATGGTGCGGTAAGAACCGTGATGTTTGTCTGACTACAGTAAACATCTTTAAAGCTTGACCATGGTGCGGTAAGAACCATGATGTTCCTCTGGCTACAGTAAACATTTCTAAAGCTTGATCATGGTGTGGTGAGAACCGTGATGTTTCTCTGGCTACAGTAAACATTTCTAAAGCTTGGCCATGGTGCGGTAAGAACCGTGATGTTCCTCTGGCTACAGTAAACATTTCTAAAGCTTGATCATGGTGTGGTGAGAACCGTGATGTTTCTCTGGCTACAGTAAACATTTCTAAAGCTTGGCCATGGTGCGGTAAGAACCGTGATGTTCCTCTGGCTACAGTAAACATTTCTAAAGCTTGGCCATGGTGCGGTGAGAACCGTGATGTTCCTCTGGCTACAGTAAACATCCCTAAAGCTTGACCATGGTGCGGTAAGAACCGTGATGTTTCTCTGGCTACAGTAAACATTTCTAAAGCTTGGCCATGGTGCGGTAAAAACTATGATGTTTCTCTGGCTACAGTAAACATCCCTAAAGCTTGGCCATGGTGCGGTAAGAACCGTGATGTTTCTCTGGCTACAGTAAACATTTCTAAAGCTTGGCCATGGTGCGGTGAGAACCGTGATGTTTCTCTGGCTACAGTAAACATCCCTAAAGCTTGACCATGGTGCGGTAAGAACCGTGATGTTCCTCTGGCTACAGTAAACATTTCTAAAGCTTGGCCATGGTGCGGTAAGAACCGTGATGTTCCTCTGGCTACAGTAAACATTTCTAAAGCTTGATCATGGTGTGGTGAGAACCGTGATGTTTCTCTGGCTACAGTAAACATTTCTAAAGCTTGGCCCATGGTGCGGTAAGAACCGTGATGTTCCTCTGGCTACAGTAAACATTTCTAAAGCTTGGCCATGGTGCGGTGAGAACCGTGATGTTCCTCTGGCTACAGTAAACATTTCTAAAGCTTGCACTAAGAACCGTGTGTTCTTGGCTACAGTAAACATGCTTGCCATGGTGAGAAACCGTGATGTTTCTCTGGCTACAGTAAACATTTCTAAAGCTTGGCCATGGTGCGGTAAGAACCGTGATGTTCCTCTGGCTACAGTAAACATTTCTAAAGCTTGGCCACGGTGCAGTGAGAACCGTGATGTTCTCTGGCTACAGTAAACATTTATAAAGCTTGATCCATGGTGCGGTGAGAACCGTGTTGTTTCTCTGGCTACAGTAAACATTTTCTAAAGCTTGGCTATGGTGCAGTAAGAACCGTGATGTTTCTCTGGCTACAGTGAACATTTCTAAAGCTTGGCCATGGTGCGGTAAGAACCGTGATGTTCCTCTGGCTACAGTAAACATTTCTAAAGCTTGATCATGGTGTGGTGAGAACCGTGATGTTTCTCTGGCTACAGTAAACATTTCTAAAGCTTGGCCATGGTGCGGTAAGAACCGTGATGTTCCTCTGGCTACAGTAAACATTTCTAAAGCTTGGCCATGGTGCGGTGAGAACCGTGATGTTCCTCTGGCTACAGTAAACATTTCTAAAGCTTGGCCATGGTGCGGTAAGAACCGTGATGTTCCTCTGGCTACAGTAAACATTTCTAAAGCTTGGCCACGGTGCAGTGAGAACCGTGATGTTCCTCTGGCTACAGTAAACATTTATAAAGCTTGATCATGGTGCGGTGAGAACCGTGTTGTTTCTCTGGCTACAGTAAACATTTCTAAAGCTTGGCTATGGTGCAGTAAGAACCGTGATGTTTCTCTGGCTACAGTGAACATTTTTAAAGCTTTGCCATGGTGAGGTAAGAACCGTAATGCTCCTTTGGCTTCTCTAAAACTTTATCATGGTGGTTTAAGAACCTAAACTGTGAAGACCCAATACAGCTACAGTGGATATCGGAGGCTGTTCACTGGCGGTTGTTCACGATCTGTGAAATAACACAGCCGTGTCAGAGGTTGTTCACGAAACTTCACCCAGCGGGTATATACACTTAACAGCCAGAATGTATAAATAGTGACATGGCTAACTCAGTTTACTGTTGACGAGAAACGTTATTTGTTTAGCTACTGGCGCAATGTCACTTTCAATCAATCGGGATTGACTTTCGTCTCTAAAACTTAATCCCTAGCGACTCACGGCAACTAAACGCTTTCGCTATAAGTTCCTACAATTATATTATCGAGAAGTTGTGTCTGCTGGCCTCGTTTTCGCCTTGGCTGTGTGGTGCTATTTAAAACACAATTGCTGCCACACCGTGATATGTAAATCCGAGGTTAATTGCCTTTTATTTGTTTATTGTTTAATTATCACTTATTCGTGAAATGTTTTGCCGTAAGGTTATATAAAACTTTTCACTATTTTTGGCGTATTGAGAATGGCCTGCAGGGTACAAAGAATCGACTGAATTATTGAAGTCTATGAAGTTAAAAATACATCGTGTATTTGCATATATTGTTTAGCTATGTATTTGCCAGTCAGCGAAATGTCACACTTTTTAGAAGAAAAGTGATTTTTACATAGTTAGTTTGTTACATGTTACTATTTCAGTGATGGTGAGAGCTGAACAGTTACCTGGTGACACTACTTATATGTACAACAGATAGTTTCAAACTTGTCGATTCTAAAAAATACAAAACGAGCTTGACAATTCAGAGTTATATATGATCAGAGTACTGAATGAAGAAAACATGACGACACGACTTAAATATTTACAACATCCACAAATTATTGTGATTCAGACATTTTATCTCAAGTGCAGTATAGTTAAATCATCATGTGACTAGGACATATTATACGGTCATTGTGACTACGTCATATTATACGGTCATTGTGACTAGGACATATTATACGGTCATTGTGACTACGTCATATTATACGGTCATTGTGACTACGTCATATTATACAGTCATTGTGACTAGGACATATTATACGGTCATTGTGACTACGTCATATTATACGGTCATTGTGACTAGGACATATTATACGGTCATTGTGACTACGTCATATTATACGGTCATTGTGACTAGGACATATTATACGGTCATTGTGACTAGGACATATTATACGGTCAGTGTGACTAGGACATATTATACGGTCATTGTGACTAGGACATATTATACGGTCATTGTGACTAGGACATATTATACGATCAGTGTGACTAGGACATATTATACAGTCATTGTGACTAGGACATATTATACGGTCATTGTGACTAGGACATATTATACAGTCATTGTGACTAGGACATATTATACGGTCATTGTGACTAGGACATATTATACGGTCATTGTGACTAGGACATATTATACGGTCATTGTGACTAGGACATATTATACAGTCATTGTGACTAGGACATATTATACAGTCATTGTGACTAGGACATATTATACAGTCATTGTGACTAGGACATATTATACGGTCATTGTGACTAGGACATATTATACGGTCATTGTGACTAGGACATATTATACGGTCATTGTGACTGGGACATATTATACGGTCAGTGTGACTACGTCATATTATACGGTCATTGTGACTAGGACATATACAGTCATTGTGACTAGGACATATTATACAGTCATTGTGACTAGGACATATTATACGGTCATTGTGACTAGGACATATTATACAGTCATTGTGACTAGGACATATTATACGGTCATTGTGACTAGGACATATTATACGGTCATTGTGACTAGGACATATTATACGGTCATTGTGACTAGGACATATTATACGGTCATTGTGACTAGGACATAGTATATGGTCATTGTGACTAGGACATATTTATACGGTCATTGTGACTAGGACATATTATACGGTCATTGTGACTAGGACATATTATACAGTCATTGTGACTAGGACATATTATACAGTCATTGTGACTAGGACATATTATACGGTCAGTGTGACTAGGACATATTATACGGTCATTGTGACTAGGACATAGTATACGGTCATTGTGACTAGGACATATTATACGGTCATTGTGACTAGGACATATTATACGGTCATTGTGACTAGGACATATTATACGGTCAGTGTGACTAGGACATATTATACGGTCAGTGTGACTAGGACATATTATACGGTCATTGTGACTAGGACATATTATACAGTCATTGTGACTAGGACATATTATACGGTCAGTGTGACTAGGACATATTATACGGTCAGTATGACTAGGACATATTATACGGTCATTGTGACTAGGACATATTATACGGTCATTGTGACTAGGACATATTATACGGTCATTGTGACTAGGACATATTATACGGTCATTGTGACTAGGACATATTATACGGTCATTGTGACTAGGACATATTATACGGTCATTGTGACTACGTCATATTATACGGTCATTGTGACTAGGACATATTATACGGTCATTGTGACTACGTCATATTATACGGTCATTGTGACTACGTCATATTATACAGTCATTGTGACTAGGACATATTATACGGTCATTGTGACTACGTCATATTATTTACGGTCATTGTGACTAGGACATATTATACGGTCATTGTGACTACGTCATATTATACAGTCATTGTGACTAGGACATATTATACGGTCATTGTGACTAGGACATATTATACGGTCAGTGTGAGTAGGACATATTATACAGTCATTGTGACTAGGACATATTATACGGTCATTGTGACTAGGACATATTATATACGGTCAGTGTGACTAGGACATATTATACAGTCATTGTGACTAGGACATATTATACGGTCATTGTGACTAGGACATATTATACAGTCATTGTGACTAGGACATAATATACGGTCATTGTGACTAGGACATATTATACGGTCATTGTGACTAGGACATATTATACAGTCATTGTGACTAGGACATATTATACGGTCATTGTGACTGGGACATATTATACGGTCAGTGTGACTACGTCATATTATACGGTCATTGTGACTAGGACATAGTATACAGTCATTGTGACTAGGACATATTATACGGTCATTGTGACTAGGACATATTATACAGTCATTGTGACTAGGACATATTATACGGTCATTGTGACTAGGACATATTATACAGTCATTGTGACTAGGACATATTATACGGTCATTGTGACTAGGACATATTATACGGTCAGTGTGACTAGGACATATTATACGGTCATTGTGACTAGGACATATTTATACGGTCATTGTGACTAGGACATAGTATATGGTCATTGTGACTAGGACATATTATACGGTCATTGTGACTAGGACATATTATACGGTCATTGTGACTAGGACATATTATACAGTCATTGTGACTAGGACATATTATACAGTCATTGTGACTAGGACATATTATACGGTCAGTGTGACTAGGACATATTATACGGTCATTGTGACTAGGACATATTATACAGTCATTGTGACTAGGACATATTATACGGTCATTGTGACTAGGACATATTATACGGTCAGTGTGACTAGGACATATTATACGGTCATTGTGACTAGGACATATTATACGGTCATTGTGACTAGGACATAGTTATATGGTCATTGTGGCTAAGACATATTATACGGTCATTGTGACTAGGACATATTATACGGTCATTGTGACTAGGACATATTATACAGTCATTGTGACTAGGACATATTATACGGTCAGTGTGACTAGGACATATTATACGGTCATTGTGACTAGGACATAGTATACGGTCATTGTGACTAGGACATATTATACGGTCATTGTGACTAGGACATATTATACGGTCATTGTGACTTGGACATATTATACGGTCATTGTGACTAGGACATATTATACGGTCATTGTGACTAGGACATATTATACGGTCATTGTGACTAGGACATATTATACAGTCATTGTGACTAGGACATATCATACGGTCATTGTGACTAGGACATATTATACAGTCATTGTGACTAGGACATATTATACGGTCATTGTGACTAGGACATATTATACAGTCATTGTGACTAGGACATATTATACGTACACATATTATACGTCATTGTGACTAGGACATATTATACGGTCAGTGTGACTAGGACATATTATACAGTCATTGTGACTAGGACATATTATACGGTCATTGTGACTAGGACATATTATACGGTCATTGTGACTAGGACATATTATACAGTCATTGTGACTAGGACATATTATACGGTCATTGTGTCTAGGACATATTATACGGTCATTGTGACTAGGACATATTATACGGTCAGTGTGACTAGGACATATTATACGGTCATTGTGACTAGGACATATTATACGGTCAGTGTGACTAGGACATATTATACGGTCAGTGTGACTAGGACATATTATACGGTCATTGTGACTAGGACATATTATATACGGTCATTGTGACTAGGACATATTATACGGTCAGTGTGACTAGGACATATTATACGGTCATTGTGACTAGGACATATTATACGGTCATTGTGACTAGGACATATTATACGGTCATTGTGACTAGGACATATTATACGGTCATTGTGACTAGGACATATTATACGGTCATTGTGACTAGGACATATTATACATGTCAGTTGTGACTAGGGAACATATTATACGGTCATTGTGACTAGGACATATTATACGGTCATTGTGACTAGGACATATTATACGGTCATTGTGACTAGGACATATTATACAGGTCATTGTGACTAGGACATATTATACAGTCATTGTGACTAGGACATTTATACGGTCATTGTGACTAGGACATATTATACAGTCATTGTGACTAGGACATATTATACGGTCATTGTGACTAGGACATATTATACGGTCATTGTGACTAGGACATATTATACGGTCATTGTGACTAGGACATATTATACGGTCAGTGTGACTAGGACATATTATACGGTCATTGTGAATAGGACATATTATACGGTCATTGTGACTAGGACATATTATACGGTCATTGTGACTAGGACATATTATACGGTCATTGTGACTAGGACATAGTATACGGTCATTGTGACTAGGACATATTATACGGTCATTGTGACTAGGACATATTATACGGTCAGTGTGACTAGGACATATTATTCAGTCATTGTGACTAGGACATATTATACAGTCATTGTGACTAGGACATATTATACAGTCATTGTGACTAGGACATATTATACAGTCATTGTGGACTAGGACATTGTGATTATATACGGTCAGTGTGACTAGGACATATTATACGGTCATTGTGACTAGGACATATTATACGGTCATTGTGACTAGGACATATTATACGGTCATTGTGACTAGGACATATTATACGGTCATTGTGACTAGGACATATTATACGGTCAGTGTGACTAGGACATATTATACGGTCAGTTGTGACTAGGACATATTATACGGTCAGTGTGACTAGGACATAGTATACGGTCATTGTGACTAGGACATATTATACGGTCATTGTGACTAGGACATAGTATACGGTCATTGTGACTAGGACATAGTATACGGTCATTGTGACTAGGACATAGTATTACAGTCATTTGTGACTAGGACATATTATACGGTCATTGTGACTAGGACATATTATACGGTCATTGTGACTAGGACATATTATACGGTCATTGTGACTAGGACATATTATACAGTCATTATGACTAGGACATATTATACGGTCATTGTGACTAGGACATATTATACGGTCATTGTGACTAGGACATATTATACGGTCAGTGTGACTAGGACATATTATACGGTCAGTGTGACTGGACATATTATACAGTTATTTTGACTAGGGACATATTATACGGTCATTGTGACTAGGACATATTATACGGTCATTGTGACTAGGACATATTATTACAGGTCATTGTGACTAGGACATATTATACGGTCATTGTGACTAGGACATATTATACGGTCATTGTGACTAGGACATATTATACGGTCATTGTGACTAGGACATATTATACGGTCATTGTGACTAGGACATATTATACAGTCATTGTGACTAGGACATATTATACAGTCATTGTGACTATGACATATTATACAGTCATTGTGACTAGGACATATTATACAGTCATTGTGACTAGGACATATTATACAGTCATTGTGACTAGGACATATTATACGAGTCATTGTGACTAGGACATATTATACGTCATTGTGACTAGGACATATTACATCATGATAGGACATATTATACAGGTCATTGTGACTAGGACATATTATACGGTCAGTTGTGACTAGGACATATTATACAGTCATTGTGACTAGGACATATTATTACGGTCATTGTGACTAGGACATATTATACAGTCATTGTGACTAGGACATATTATACGGTCAGTGTGACTAGGACATATTATACGGTCAGTGTGACTAGGACATATTATACGGTCATTGTGACTAGGACATATTATACGGTCAGTGTGACTAGGACATATTATACGGTCATTGTGACTAGGACATATTATACGGTCATTGTGACTAGGACATATTATACGGTCATTGTGACTAGGACATATTATACGGTCATTGTGACTAGGACATATTAAACGGTCATTGTGACTAGGACATATTATACGGTCATTGTGACTAGGACATATTATACGGTCATTGTGACTAGGACATATTATACGGTCATTGTGACTAGGACATATTATACGGTCATTGTGACTAGGACATATTATACGGTCATTGTGACTAGGACATATTATACAGTCATTGTGACTAGGACATATTGTGATACATTTATACGTCATTGTGACTAGGACATATTATACGGTCATTGTGACTAGGACATATTATACGGTCATTGTGACTAGGACATATTATACGGTCATTGTGACTAGGACATATTATACGGTCATTGTGACTACGTCATATTATACGGTCATTGTGACTAGGACATATTATACGGTCATTGTGACTAGGACATATTATACGGTCATTGTGACTAGGACATATTATACGGTCATTGTGACTAGGACATATTATACAGTCATTGTGACTAGGACATAGTATACGGTCATTGTGACTAGGACATATTATACGGTCATTGTGACTAGGACATATTATACGGTCATTGTGACTAGGACATATTATACGGTCATTGTGACTAGGACATATTATACGGTCATTGTGACTAGGACATATTATACGGTCATTGTGACTAGGACATATTATACGGTCATTGTGACTAGGACATATTATACGGTCATTGTGACTAGGACATATTATACGGTCATTGTGACTAGGACATATTATACGCGTCATTGTGACTAGGACATATTATACGGTCATTGTGACTAGGACATATTATACAGTCATTGTGACTAGGACATATTATACGGTCATTGTGACTAGGACATATTATACGGTCATTGTGACTAGGACATATTATACGGTCATTGTGACTAGGACATATTATACGGTCATTGTGACTAGGACATATTATACAGTCATTGTGACTAGGACATATTATTACGGTCATTGTGACTAGGTACATATTATACGGTTCATTGTGACTAGGACATATTATACGGTCATTGTGACTAGGACATATTATACAGTCATTGTGACTAGGACATATTATACGGTCATTGTGACTAGGACATATTATACGGTCATTGTGACTAGGACATATTATACAGTCATTGTGACTAGGACATATTATACGGTCATTGTGACTAGGACATATTATACGGTTCATTGTGACTAGGACATATTATACGGTCATTGTGACTAGGACATATTATACGGTCATTGCATAACTTTAAAAATGGCCAAAATATGGCTCCGTAAAGTTCGTCACGTATGAGACGCGTCTCTGCACATCACTTTGCCGGCTTCCTGTTTAAAGGGGTTTTGATATATCACTCTGATGTTTTGCATATTTGTAGTCGGCATAAAAGTCTATCTGCCAATTTTCAGGGGCATATCTTTCAAAATGGCTGAGTATTTTCCCGCCAAATATGACAGAATCTTAATAAGTCGGTTTTGCCGCTTAAAAAGGTTTCCGACTTCCGGTACAAAGCGGTTTAAAGTTATGGTTATGATTTTTTGTACATTTATTGTCCGTAATATGATCTACAAAATGGCGGATTTTCAGGTGCGAAGTATTCAAAATGGCAAAGTAAATGCCCGCGAAAGTTTAAAACGATTTAATTTACAACACAACTTTGACCGTCTAATTTCAGACGATTTATCCATGTTGTTTTGAAATATTGATACGATTTTTTGCACAACCGTACACACGTGCATGTACTACATAATGGTGGTTTTATAGATGCACATAACTGTAAATTAACCTAAGTTTTTACCCGCCAAAAGTTTGACACGGTAAGATTTGAACATTTTTTGCGTTCAACTTTGGCCACTTCCGGTACAAAGTGGTTTTTATATATCGCTTTGATTTTTCAATCGCAAAAAGTCTGGAAAATGCCTGACAATATGGCGTTTTTATGAAGTGGGAACCTCCCATAATGGCCGAGATTTTGCCCGCCAAATTTGACACGATTTATCAAGTTCCGTGTTAGGGCTATTTTTTCGGTAAATCTTGTTGTGAGCTAGAGCGCTAATTTTTTGTACAAAGATAGACAATTGCAAGCTGCACCACGAATCCTAGTCACATTTGCGAAAATTTCAAAAATGGCCGATATTTTGACCGACAAAGATTTTTGTGAAAAATGCTTTTGTGAGCTAGAGCGCTAATTTTTTGTACAACGATAGATGGTAAAAAATGATGACAATTCCACAAAGTCCGCGTTGCATAACTTTAAAAATGGCCAAAATATGGCTCCGTAAAGTTCGTCACGTATGAGACGCGTCTCTGCACATCACTTTGCCGGCTTCCTGTTTAAAGGGGTTTTGATATATCACTCTGATGTTTTGCATATTTGTAGTCGGCATAAAAGTCTACAACACTGCCAATTTTCAGGGGCATATCTTTCAAAATGGCTGAGTATTTTCCCGCCAAATATGACAGAATCTTAATAAGTCGGTTTTGCCGCTTAAAAAGTTAGGGTTAGGGTTAGGGTTAGGGTTAGGGTTCGGTTTAAAGTTATGGTTATGATTTTTTGTACATTTATTGTCCGTAATATGATCTACAAAATGGCGGATTTTCAGGTGCGAAGTATTCAAAATGGCAAAGTAAATGCCCGCGAAAGTTTAAAACGATTTTTAAAACGATTTAATTTACAACACAACTTTGACCGTCTAATTTCAGACGATTTATCCATGTTGTTTTGAAATATTGATACGATTTTTTGCACAACCGTACACACGTGCATGTACTACATAATGGTGGTTTTATAGATGCACATAACTGTAAATTAACCTAAGTTTTTACCCGCCAAAAGTTTGACACGGTAAGATTTGAACATTTTTTGCGTTCAACTTTGGCCACTTCCGGTACAAAGTGGTTTTTATATATCGCTTTGATTTTTCAATCGCAAAAAGTCTGGAAAATGCCTGACAATATGGCGTTTTTATGAAGTGGGAACCTCCCATAATGGCCGAGATTTTGCCCGCCAAATTTGACACGATTTATCAAGTTCCGTGTTAGGGCTATTTTTTCGGTAAATCTTGTTGTGAGCTAGAGCGCTAATTTTTTGTACAAAGATAGACAATTGCAAGCTGCACCACGAATCCTAGTCACATTTGCGAAAATTTCAAAAATGGCCGATATTTTGACCGACAAAGATTTTTGTGAAAAATGCTTTTGTGAGCTAGAGCGCTAATTTTTTGTACAACGATAGATGGTAAAAAATGATGACAATTCCACAAAGTCCGCGTTGCATAACTTTAAAAATGGCCAAAATATGGCTCCGTAAAGTTCGTCACGTATGAGAAGCGTCTCTGCACATCACTTTGCCGGCTTCCTGTTTAAAGGGGTTTTGATATATATATCACTCTGATGTTTTGCATATTTGTAGTCGGTATAAAAGTCTACAACGTTAACACTGCCAATTTTCAGGGGCATATCTTTCAAAATGGCTGAGTATTTTCCCGCCAAATATGACAGAATCTTAATAAGTCGGTTTTGCCGCTTAAAAAGGTTTCCGACTTCCGGTACAAAGCGGTTTAAAGTTATGGTTATGATTTTTTGTACATTTATTGTCCGTAATATGATCTACAAAATGGCGGATTTTCAGGTGCGAAGTATTCAAAATGGCAAAGTAAATGCAAAGTAAATGCCCGCGAAAGTTTAAAACGATTTAATTTACAACACAACTTTGACCGTCTAATTTCAGACGATTTATCCATGTTGTTTTGAAATATTGATACGATTTTTTGCACAACCGTACACACGTGCATGTACTACATAATGGTGGTTTTATAGATGCACATAACTGTAAATTAACCTAAGTTTTTACCCGCCAAAAGTTTGACACGGTAAGATTTGAACATTTTTTGCGTTCAACTTTTGCCACTTCCGGTACAAAGTGGTTTTTATATATCGCTTTGATTTTTCAATCGCGAAAAGTCTGGAAAATGCCTGACAATATGGCGTTTTTATGAAGTGGGAACCTCCCATAATGGCCGAGATTTTGCCCGCCAAATTTGACACGATTTATCAAGTTCCGTGTTGTAGGGCTATTTTTTCGGTAAATCTTGTTGTGAGCTAGAGCGCTAATTTTTTGTACAAAGATAGACAATTGCAAGCTGCACCACGAATCCTAGTCACATTTGCGAAAATTTCAAAAATGGCCGATATTTTGACCGACAAAGATTTTTGTGAAAAATGCTTTTGTGAGCTAGAGCGCTAATTTTTTGTACAACGATAGATGGTAAAAAATGATGACAATTCCACAAAGTCCGCGTTGCATAACTTTAAAAATGGCCAAAATATGGCTCCGTAAAGTTCGTCACGTATGAGACGCGTCTCTGCACATCACTTTGCCGCTGCACATCACTTTGCCGGCTTCCTGTTTAAAGCGGTTTTGATATATCACTCTGATGTTTTGCATATTTGTAGTCGGCATAAAAGTCTACAACACTGCCAATTTTCAGGGGCATATCTTTCAAAATGGCTGAGTATTTTCCCGCCAAATATGACAGAATCTTAATAAGTCGGTTTTGCCGCTTAAAAAGGTTTCCGACTTCCGGTACAAAGCGGTTTAAAGTTATGGTTATGATTTTTTTGTACATTTATTGTCCGTAATATGATCTACAAAATGGCGGATTTTCAGGTGCGAAGTATTCAAAATGGCAAAGTAAATGCCCGCGAAAGTTTAAAACGATTTAATTTACAACACAACTTTGACCGTCTAATTTCAGACGATTTATCCATGTTGTTTTGAAATGAAATATTGATACGATTTTTTGCACAACCGTACACACGTGCATGTACTACATAATGGTGGTTTTTATAGATGCACATAACTGTAAATTAACCTAAGTTTTTACCCGCCAAAAGTTTGACACGGTAAGATTTGAACATTTTTTGCGTTCAACTTTGGCCACTTCCGGTACAAAGTGGTTTTTATATATCGCTTTGATTTTTCAATCGCAAAAAGTCTGGAAAATGCCTGACAATATGGCGTTTTTTTGAAGTGGGAACCTCCCATAAGATGGCCGAGATTTTGCCCGCCAAATTTGACACGATTTATCAAGTTCCGTGTTAGGGCTATTTTTTCGGTAAATCTTGTTGTGAGCTAGAGCGCTAATTTTTTGTACAAAGATAGACAATTGCAAGCTGCACCACGAATCCTAGTCACATTTGCGAAAATTTCAAAAATGGCCGATATTTTGACCGACAAAGATTTTTTTTAAAAATGCTTTTGTGAGCTAGAGCGCTAATTTTTTGTACAACGATAGATGGTAAAAAATGATGACAATTCCACAAAGTCCGCGTTGCATAACTTTAAAAATGGCCAAAATATGGCTCCGTAAAGTTCGTCACGTATGAGACGCGTCTCTGCACATCACTTTGCCGGCTTCCTGTTTAAAGGGGTTTTGATATATCACTCTGATGTTTTGCATATTTGTAGTCGGCATAAAAGTCTACAACACTGCCAATTTTCAGGGGCATATCTTTCAAAATGGCTGAGTATTTTCCCGCCAAATATGACAGAATCTTAATAAGTCGGTAGATCGGCCGCTTAAAAAGGTTTCGGTTTCCGACTTCCGGTACAAAGCGGTTTAAAGTTATGGTTATGATTTTTTTGTACATTTATTGTCCGTAATATGATCTACAAAATGGCGGATTTTCAGGTGCGAAGTATTCAAAATGGCAAAGTAAATGCCCGCGAAAGTTTAAAACGATTTAATTTACAACACAACTTTGACCGTCTAATTTCAGACGATTTATCCATGTTGTTTTGAAATATTGATACGATTTTTTGCACAACCGTACACACGTGCATGTACTACATAATGGTGGTTTTATAGATGCACATAACTGTAAATTAACCTAAGTTTTTACCCGCCAAAAGTTTGACACGGTAAGATTTGAACATTTTTTGCGTTCAACTTTGGCCACTTCCGGTAAACAATGGTTTTTATATATCGCTTTGATTTTTCAATCGCAAAAAGTCTGGAAAATGCCTGACAATATGGCGTTTTTATGAAGTGGGAACCTCCCATAATGGCCGAGATTTTGCCCGCCAAATTTGACACGATTTATCAAGTTCCGTGTTAGGGCTATTTTTTCGGTAAATCTTGTTGTGAGCTAGAGCGCTAATTTTTTGTACAAAGATAGACAATTGCAAGCTGCACCACGAATCCTAGTCACATTTGCAATTTCAAAAATGGCCGATATTTTGACCGACAAAGATTTTTGTGAAAAATGCTTTTGTGAGCTAGAGCGCTAATTTTTTGTACAACGATAGATGGTAAAAAATGATGACAATTCCACAAAGTCCGCGTTGCATAACTTTAAAAATGGCCAAAATATGGCTCCCCGTAAAGTTCGTCACGTATGAGACGCGTCTCTGCACATCACTTTGCCGGCTTCCTGTTTAAAGGGGTTTTGATATATCACTCTGATGTTTTTTGCATATTTGTAGTCGGCATAAAAGTCTACAACACTGCCAATTTTCAGGGGCATATCTTTCAAAATGGCTGAGTATTTTTCCGCCAAATATGACAGAATCTTAATAAGTCGGTTTTGCCGCTTAAAAAGGTTTCCGACTTCCGGTACAAAGCGGTTTAAAGTTATGGTTATGATTTTTTGTACATTTATTGTCCGTAATATGATCTACAAAATGGCGGATTTTCAGGTGCGAAGTATTCAAAATGGCAAAGTAAATGCCCGCGAAAGTTTAAAACGATTTAATTTACAACACAACTTTGACCGTCTAATTTCAGACGATTTATCCATGTTGTTTTGAAATATTGATACGATTTTTTGCACAACCGTACACACGTGCATGTACTACATAATGGTGGTTTTATAGAGATGCACATAACTGTAAATTAACCTAAGTTTTTACCCGCCAAAAGTTTGACACGGTAAGATTTGAACATTTTTTGCGTTCAACTTTGGCCACTTCCGGTACAAAGTGGTTTTTATATATATCGCTTTGATTTTTCAATCGCAAAAAGTCTGGAAAATGCCTGACAATATGGCGTTTTTATGAAGTGGGAACCTCCCATAATGGCCGAGATTTTGCCCGCCAAATTTGACACGATTTATCAAGTTCCGTGTTAGGGCTATTTTTTCGGTAAATCTTGTTGTGAGCTAGAGCGCTAATTTTTTGTACAAAGATAGACAATTGCAAGCTGCACCACGAATCCTAGTCACATTTGCGAAAATTTCAAAAATGGCCGATATTTTGACCGACAAAGATTTTTGTGAAAAAAATGCTTTTGTGAGCTAGAGCGCTAATTTTTTGTACAACGATAGATGGTAAAAAATGATGACAATTCCACAAAGTCCGCGTTGCATAACTTTAAAAATGGCCAAAATATGGCTCCGTAAAGTTCGTCACGTATGAGACGCGTCTCTGCACATCACTTTGCCGGCTTCCTGTTTATCACTCTGATGTTTTGCATATTTGTAGTCGGCATAAAAGTCTACAACACTGCCAATTTTCAGGGGCATATCTTTCAAAATGGCTGAGTATTTTTCCGCCAAATATGACAGAAGAGAATCTTAATAAGTCGGTTTTGCCGCTTAAAAAGGTTTCCGACTTCCGGTACAAAGCGGTTTAAAGTTATGGTTATGATTTTTTGTACATTTATTGTCCGTAATATGATCTACAAAATGGCGGATTTTCAGGTGCGAAGTATTCAAAATGGCAAAGTAAATGCCCGCGAAAGTTTAAAACGATTTAATTTACAACACAACTTTGACCGTCTAATTTCAGACGATTTATCCATGTTGTTTTGAAATATTGATACGATTTTTTGCACAACCGTACACACGTGCATGTACTACATAATGGTGGTTTTATAGATGCACATAACTGTAAATTAACCTAAGTTTTTACCCGCCAAAAGTTTGACACGGTAAGATTTGAAATTTTTTTGCGTTCAACTTTGGCCACTTCCGGTACAAAGTGGTTTTTATATATCGCTTTGATTTTTCAATCGCAAAAAGTCTGGAAAATGCCTGACAATATGGCGTTTTTATGAAGTGGGAACCTCCCATAATGGCCGAGATTTTGCCCGCCAAATTTGACACGATTTATCAAGTTCCGTGTTAGGGCTATTTTTTCGGTAAATCTTGTTGTGAGCTAGAGCGCTAATTTTTTGTACAAAGATAGACAATTGCAAGCTGCACCACGAATCCTAGTCACATTTGCGAAAATTTCAAAAATGGCCGATATTTTGACCGACAAAGATTTTTTTGAAAAATGCTTTTGTGAGCTAGAGCGCTAATTTTTTTTACAACGATAGATGGTAAAAAATGATGACAATTCCACAAAGTCCGCGTTGCATAACTTTAAAAATGGCCAAAATATGGCTCCGTAAAGTTCGTCACGTATGAGACGCGTCTCTGCACATCACTTTGCCGGCTTCCTGTTTAAAGGGGTTTTGATATATCACTCTGATGTTTTGCATATTTGTAGTCGGCATAAAAGTCTACAACACTGCCAATTTTCAGGGGCATATCTTTCAAAATGGCTGAGTATTTTCCCGCCAAATATGACAGAATCTTAATAAGTCGGTTTTTGCCGCTTAAAAAGGTTTCCGACTTCCGGTACAAAGCGGTTTAAAGTTATGGTTATGATTTTTTGTACATTTATTGTCCGTAATATGATCTACAAAATGGCGGATTTTCAGGTGCGAAGTATTCAAAATGGCAAAGTAAATGCCCGCGAAAGTTTAAAACGATTTAATTTACAACACAACTTTGACCGTCTAATTTCAGACGATTTATCCATGTTGTTTTGAAATATTGATACGATTTTTTGCACAACCGTACACACGTGCATGTACTACATAATGGTGGTTTTATAGATGCACATAACTGTAAATTAACCTAAGTTTTTACCCGCCAAAAGTTTGACACGGTAAGATTTGAACATTTTTTGCGTTCAACTTTGGCCACTTCCGGTACAAAGTGTTTTTTATATATCGCTTTGATTTTTTCAATCGCAAAAAGTCTGGAAAATGCCTGACAATATGGCGTTTTTATGAAGTGGGAACCTCCCATAATGGCCGAGATTTTGCCCGCCAAATTTGACACGATTTATCAAGTTCCGTGTTAGGGCTATTTTTTCGGTAAATCTTGTTGTGAGCTAGAGCGCTAATTTTTTGTACAAAGATAGACAATTGCAAGCTGCACCACGAATCCTAGTCACATTTGCGAAAATTTCAAAAATGGCCGATATTTTGACCGACAAAGATTTTTGTGAAAAATGCTTTTGTGAGCTAGAGCGCTAATTTTTTGTACAACGATAGATGGTAAAAAATGATGACAATTCCACAAAGTCCGCGTTGCATAACTTTAAAAATGGCCAAAATATGGCTCCGTAAAGTTCGTCACGTATGAGACGCGTCTCTGCACATCACTTTGCCGGCTTCCTGTTTAAAGGGGTTTTGATATATCACTCTGATGTTTTGCATATTTGTAGTCGGCATAAAAGTCTACAACACTGCCAATTTTCAGGGGCATATCTTTCAAAATGGCTGAGTATTTTCCCGCCAAATATGACAGAATCTTAATAAGTCGGTTTTGCCGCTTAAAAAGGTTTCCGACTTCCGGTACAAAGTGGTTTAAAATTATGGTTATGATTTTTTTGTACATTTATTGTCCGTAATATGATCTACAAAATGGCGGATTTTCAGGTGCGAAGTATTCAAAATGGCAAAGTAAATGCCCGCGAAAGTTTAAAACGATTTAATTTACAACACAACTTTGATTTAATTTACAACACAACTTTGACCGTCTAATTTCAGACGATTTATCCATGTTGTTTTGAAATATTGATACGATTTTTTGCACAACCGTACACACGTGCATGTACTACATAATGGTGGTTTTATAGATGCACATAACTGTAAATTAACCTAAGTTTTTACCCGCCAAAAGTTTGACACGGTAAGATTTGAACATTTTTTGCGTTCAACTTTGGCCACTTCCGGTACAAAGTGGTTTTTATATATCGCTTTGATTTTTCAATCGCAAAAAGTCTGGAAAATGCCTGACAATATGGCGTTTTTATGAAGTGGGAACCTCCCATAATGGCCGAGATTTTGCCCGCCAAATTTGACACGATTTATCAAGTTCCGTGTTAGGGCTATTTTTTCGGTAAATCTTGTTGTGAGCTAGAGCGCTAATTTTTTGTACAAAGATAGACAATTGCAAGCTGCACCACGAATCCTAGTCACATTTGCGAAAATTTCAAAAATGGCCGATATTTTGACCGACAAAGATTTTTGTGAAAAATGCTTGTGTGAGCTAGAGCGCTAATTTTTTGTACAACGATAGATGGTAAAAAATGATGACAATTCCACAAAGTCCGCGTTGCATAACTTTAAAAATGGCCAAAATATGGCTCCGTAAAGTTCGTCACGTATGAGACGCGTCTCTGCACATCACTTTGCCGGCTTCCTGTTTAAAGGGGTTTTGATATATCACTCTGATGTTTTGCATATTTGTAGTCGGCATAAAAGTCTACAACACTGCCAATTTTCAGGGGCATATCTTTCAAAATGGCTGAGTATTTTCCCGCCAAATATGACAGAATCTTAATAAGTCGGTTTTGCCGCTTAAAAAGGTTTCCGACTTCCGGTACAAAGCGGTTTAAAGTTATGGTTATGATTTTTTGTACATTTATTGTCCGTAATATGATCTACAAAATGGCGGATTTTCAGGTGCGAAGTATTCAAAATGGCAAAGTAAATGCCCGCGAAAGTTTAAAACGATTTAATTTACAACACAACTTTGACCGTCTAATTTCAGACGATTTATCCATGTTGTTTTGAAATATTGATACGATTTTTTGCACAACCGTACACACGTGCATGTACTACATAATGGTGGTTTTATAGATGCACATAACTGTAAATTAACCTAAGTTTTTACCCGCCAAAAGTTTGACACGGTAAGATTTGAACATTTTTTGCGTTCAACTTTGGCCACTTCCGGTACAAAGTGGTTTTTATATATCGCTTTGATTTTTCAATCGCAAAAAGTCTGGAAAATGCCTGACAATATGGCGTTTTTATGAAGTGGGAACCTCCCATAATGGCCGAGATTTTGCCCGCCAAATTTGACACGATTTATCAAGTTCCGTGTTAGGGCTATTTTTTCGGTAAATCTTGTTGTGAGCTAGAGCGCTAATTTTTTGTACAAAGATAGACAATTGCAAGCTGCACCACGAATCCTAGTCACATTTGCGAAAATTTCAAAAATGGCCGATATTTTGACCGACAAAGATTTTTGTGAAAAATGCTTTTGTGAGCTAGAGCGCTAATTTTTTGTACAACGATAGATGGTAAAAAATGATGACAATTCCACAAAGTCCGCGTTGCATAACTTTAAAAAATGGCCAAAATATGGCTCCGTAAAGTTCGTCACGTATGAGACGCGTCTCTGCACATCACTTTGCCGGCTTCCTGTTTAAAGGGGTTTTGATATATCACTCTGATGTTTTGCATATTTGTAGTCGGCATAAAAGTCTACAACACTGCCAATTTTCAGGGGCATATCTTTCAAAATGGCTGAGTATTGAAAAAACATTACCTTTCCTGTCAAACGCTTTAAAATCGACCATTTCCATTTCCATTGAACATTTAGAACGTCATTATTTTGGTGATCTCAATTCACGTCTTTGTCTCCGAAAAGTATGACGTTACGCTCATACATTATTAAACTAAGGCGCATTGCAGCAAATTAGAGCGTCATTAAGTACTCTTCAAAAAATAATAATCATTCATCAAGTGTAAAATAAATGTATAGTTCAGTCAACTTTCGTTACAACGTTACACAGGGAGGATATTTTTCCTCATTTCCGAAGCATGGAACAATTTTTTACACAATTTGTTTAAAGTATTTACACTTTTACATGTAAACAATTCTATAAGCTTGTAAACACTTGGATGTCGGTAATAATACTGCTAGATATAAGTCCTTCTTAAATCAGAATAATAGACAAAGTAAAATAACATGGACCTCGTCCTCAATATCATTCTTATCGCATTGCACATTATTTCTTATTCCTAGGAATGTTATTATAGCGCCCAGATTCTATATAAAGGCTGTATCCTTGCATCCGGAATTTACTTATATTGTTTTTAATCTAGGGTCAATCGGCTTAGTTAAATAATGCTGGATACAAAAGGTATCAACTATATGCTTATATAAATAACATTTGGATGAAACATCAAAGGCACTGCGTAATTCTCTGCGAAATCTTCCATTTTCCTTTTCAAGTTGTAGTATGCTTTCCTTCCTTGTGATGCCAGTATATCTTGTGTCACAGTTAATTTCGGATTATAGTTAAAAATCAGCCAAATATAACAAAACTTATCAACAGATTCGATAGCTTTACCTTTAAACGTCTAATTTTCAGAAAGCGACATTCTTTTCTTTTTCCTAAATACAACAATTCCATTTCTCTGTGTATGCTTCTAAACAATCTAGCATATACTGGAAATCGGTAGCATCTTCCGAGAATAAAACTGCAATCCGCATACATGAGCAAAATCACTTTTCATATCATTAACAAATAATGAAAAACGTATCGGATATAACGATTCCCCTTGTAATAAATCGACATGTATATCGAACATAGCAGATAATTTACCATTCAATTTTACAAATGAGCAAACGTTATCAGAAATTGATTTAAATACATAAGCAGTCTACCTCTGATTAATCTTCCCCTAATCTTCCCCTGAATTAACATAAGATTTCCAGACGCGGTTATGCAATATGAGTGTGTCCATTTCATCGATGGAACTTCCTTCGGATATTAAGGTGTACCTCCAACACGCAAATTACCTCCGATGCCTGCCAAAGTGATTTCGTTTAAATATTTTCTGATAATTCCCTTCCTGGGGTCAGAGAAAGTGATCTGGTATCATCCATATTCGTTAGCCGTCATGAAGATTACCATTCTATTCTTCTGGCAAATAGGTCTTCCACGTACAAAAAGGATATGATCCTCAATTGAATTTGTTTTGTTTGCAATTCGTATCTTTCGGAAACTCCTCCTCTGCTCTATACAGTCTATCCGATATCCTATCTTTCTTACAAATGATATTAATGAGTTCCCACAGTATCTTTTATGATGGTTGGGTACATCTTGCATCTGTGGACAGTATAGGGTATACCAATAGGCCATTGTGCTGATGTAGTGGAGATCGCTCTCAGGATAGGCTATTTCAAATTACATGATATAGCTCATGTATGAGTGTTCTTTCCAGAATGACAAATAAGCTATCGTCGGGGATCATTAGCGACCCGTTTTATGGAAATTAACATTTGCATTTAATTTATCTTTTCAGGTTGGTTCAGATAATAATGGTATGTATAATATTCATAGAAGTTAATATCATCTGGGACTCAAGTTTTTACGTAATGTTTCCGAAATTATAAGCCGTACTTACTTTCACTGCGGTCACTAGAAAACGTTTTACCATTACATCATTTCGGACTGATATCGAACGCAATAATTATTGCGCGTGAACGCAAAAGTATTGCGTGCGAACGCAATAATTATTGTGTTTGCACGAACTAATATATAATTTAGTAATTCACAGTTATTTGTCAGTTTACTGCAGATTGAGAAAGAGGATGGACATGGACGTTCTAATTCGTGGTTTCTTTAATCTATGATTATCACAAAGGGATATTGGTATATTGGTGCTATCTTATCTGAAAAGCACTTAAGACGCTTTCTTCGCTTAAATGGTCATCGGAGAAGAACATATTCAGTTTGTGTTGTTGGTACCGATTTCATTCTTCATCAATTTAAATGTTCTGGCAAGCTGCACGGATATCGTTGGATACATGAACATTGAAAAGAAAAATTTATAATGCGCATTCTGTCTGTTGTGGACCCAGCAGGGTATATGGTAAGGTATGATTTGGCTTTCTACATGTAGATAATAATGACGATTTATGGTTGTTTATGTTTTTTCCTGTTCAATATGGCGGCAAAGTGAATGCGTCGCTCGGAGTTCGCTCCGATACTCTGAGTATTTCTGTCATTTACAGGATGTGCTTTGTTACAAAGAATGTAAAGACTTGTGGGTTAGGAGGACGGCTAATACGGTTATACATTCATTTCTCGATTTTGTGAAGGTTATTTTGAGTTTTTTAGTGTATATACATCCTGGTTGTATGCAAAGTATATGGTATATATATATACCGAGTACCCGCATTCCACCTGTGTTCTATTATTTAGCTACGAACTGGCCATACTATAGCGAGCTAATACTGGAAATTCGTTCACGCGCTGTCTATTTTGTAACTTTACCTTTATGAGTGCACGTTCTTATACCATGGTTATATTGTGTGCGTTATAAATGAATTGTGGAAAACTGAGTACGTCAGCCTTGATTGAAGAATCTCGCAAGACTTTGTATGGTGAGGACACTGAACATGGTTCGGACATCATTAACGTTATAAAACAGATGAACGCGAGACTTACACATATTGAAGTACAGGTGAACAAAATAGATCCAGTTCATAGTGTTCTACTAACACTAACGGAGTTAGTGAGATAGAGAATATTCAGAAAAAAACTAGCTTCAGATACGCAAGAGATGGAGCAAAGCACCAGGGTAATGAGTGATTTGTCTGACAGTCTGAAAGTTACCACAGAGACGCACGAAACCAAGATCAGGGAAATAAAAAAAACAGTGCTATAGCGATCAAGTAAAAAACGACGGTCGCTTTAGAAAAGGTGTGTAACAATAGAGATGAACTAAAATCCATGCTAACAGACTTACAGTGTCGATCTATGAAATATAATCTAGTCTTCCTAGGTCTTCATGAAGTACCCCGTGAGGATACAGAGGGAGTTGCGAGATACTTTTTGTATAATGAATTCGGTATCACGGAGAACATTGATTTTGGCAACGTCCATAGATTCGGGAAGAGGAAGGCCGCGACCTATTTTGGCTAGGTTCATTTACCAACGCCAGCACGGGCTGGTTCTATCACTGACCCACAAGCTGCAGGGGTCGCGTTATAGTATTAATGAGCAGTTCCCTGTCGTGGTCGAGGATGTCAGGAGGAAGCTTTACCCAGTCGCCAAACGACTTTGTAGAGAGCGCCATGGGGTAAATTTATCCGGGACATAATGTATATTGACGGTGGTCTGCCTGAGGCTTCCGGACCTCAACCGGTTCAACAAACGAACCAAGTGTTTCATGATTCTGCAAACTTACAACATAATAGGCGACGACCTCAGAAACGTTACACATTAATACATTAAATTGGCTGTATGATGTAAAAAGTTATTTAGGTAGATGCGGTTTCAACAATATTTGGATTGCTCAGAATGTAAATAATGAAAAACACTTTTTGGAAGTGTATTCACAGCGCTTGCATGATATATTTATTCAGGAACTGCGTTGCGCATTTGATGTTTCTTCAAAATGTGAAATTTACAAACATCTTGTTGATAACTTTGAAATTCAATTTTATTTAAAGAAATCTTTGAATTCTAAAACTAAACAAATATTGAGTAAATATCGCATGCAGGCCCACTCTCTGCATATTGAAGCTGTGAGTTATAACGCCGTTCCCAGAGGCGATAGACTTTGTACTGTTTGTGACAAAAATATGTAGAAGATGAAATGCATTTTGTATTACTATGTCCTGCTTATTCTAAGTTTCGTAAAAAGTTTATAAAAGCTTATTACTACAAACACCCAAGTGTATATAAATCAATTATGTTATTTTTATCTTGCAATGTAAAGAGCTTTAATTTGCTGGGGAAATATTTGATCCAGGCAACATGAAAAAAGAAAATTATTATTAATCTGCAGTAGTATATCATACTCACATATTCAATTTGTTTAATTTCTTATGAAGTATATCGGAATTATCCTCCGCCATCTTGAAACATGACAATGATTATTGTATTATGTATTTATGTATTTGTAAAATCTATATGCTGTATTGCATTTGGAAAATAAAAAACATGAAACTTGAAACTTTTTTTTTAAAATTCGTATTCCGTATTTGCATCACTAGCTACTGATATTTTTCACATGAATATCAATTATAAGCTCTTAGGCTTCACTCGTTATATATCCGAATGGCTGTATCTCCATTTGCCCACATTTTTTATAATCTGATATTAGCAGAATGGTGTCCTGTTGACTAAAAGGATTATACCTTAGGAGAAGCGAACTTAAGGCGACCCCCGGTGTGTTTAAATCGTGTTTATTTTGTTCTGGTGAATTTCACATGTGCTAATTGTACTTATATTAAGGATACCCTTTATTTATGAGAATGTACATAAGGGTACATAACCGCACCTTCATCCCACCATGTTTGTCCCACATTTGTCAAAGAGGGAACTATAATGATTGGGATGATCATCTTCCTATATATCCTAATGGCATATAGAGGGGGCTACAGCAAAATCCAGTACAGGGTTGTGTATGTAGTCCTAATCTAGTTATTGTTGGGAAGGGAGACAACTTTGCCTTGGCATATCTATCATGGGATTACCTCCTTCGGTGAAAACAGTTTGTAAAAAATCAGTATGTTGGGTGGTTAAGAAACAGTATGCGGGATTCATTTGGTTTTGTACGTGATAATTTGGCTGTTGCAGCTCAGCGACAAAAGAATTATTAGGATATTGGGTTAAAACCTAGAGAGTACAGAAGTTCGGGATTATGTATGGCGGTGGTACCCGCCAGCCCTTTCTGGTAAACTAGGAAAAAGGGTTGACAGACCCATATAAGTTAGTTAGGGTTATACCCAGGTACACATACCTAGTACAGAAAACCCCATCTGCAAATCCAGTCTCCGTACATGTAGATCATTTGAAAACCGTACGAAGGGAAACTGCCAGTCTCAACATGGACGACTGAGCCTGACTCAATATGGTCAGATATTTCAGTTGACATTGAGATACCTGGTTTGGATTCCAGTCAAAAGTGACATAGAGAGCCTAGATCCAAATCCTGTAGTCAGAACCAAAACGGGTTGTTAAACAAAGGGAAATCTACTCACCATAACCCCCTACTCCACTGACCTGTTCTCTATCATTTCTCGTTTCTGCCCTCTCTATACATGCTTTCACTTGTGTAAATTGTCTGCTATATAGTTAAAAGAATACAAATAAATACAATAAATATTTCAAATTGTTTGTATTTGGAAGTAATTAGTTACAAGAATGGAAAAGTTTATAAGTTTAGAAACTGAGTAATATCTCTTTAAATTAACAGTGACTAGTGTAAGGAGATAACTACTCCTAGTATAATGGAGATTTAAACTTGAGTCTACAAGCAAAAGTTTTGTTTATTATTATAAACGTTGAAGTTGTTTGTTCACCAGGGTTTCTGCTTATTAAACTGTTTGCTCATTACAATATTTGTATATTTCTGAAATGGATGTTCTGGAATTAAGTGTATTGCCAACCGATGTACAGGAGCTGGATGAGGACCTCCGTCCTGTGTGGCAACCACAAGGTATGGCATGCCCCGTGGTTAGGGTGCAGCGAGGAGGTATTCTTGCGGTATACCCTGTTGGCCAGGCATTGGCGTAGGATTCATGAACCAACGTTCACGGCTGTCGTGTGTCCTCTTTGTCTGTTCTGGAACATGCAGAGAAACCACCTTCGCCGGCATCTGGTCAGTTTGTTTGTTTGAGTTTTACGGCCCATCGACAACTAAGGTCATTTAGGGCCAAACTACAAGTCATGCATTAATATCAGGATAAAAGATCAGGGTAAGAAAAGACAAGTAAGGACTAAAACACATATTGTAAACGTTTATTTGATAAAAAAAAAAGGTTTGAATGGAGATAAAATACTTTTGGCTAAAAACACATGAGAAAACTCATGCACAATGTTGATGAAACGATGAAATATTGAGTTGATACGATGTATGATGATGAGAAAAACGTTCATATTTTGCTTAAAATACCGATCTCTTTGAGATAATTAAAAATACGATTATGTCTCACGGCATGAAACAAAGTGTACATGTCGGAGACATCGTAGTATTTATCTCGTATGTGTTTAAAATCAATACAATGCAATAAAAGATGCTCCACTGTGAGAGGAGTATCACATGCATGGCATGTAGGAGGATCCTCCCCTCTCAATAGATAGGAATGTGTAAAATATGTGTGTCCAGTTCGGAGCCGAGAGAGAACAACTTCCTCTCTGCGGTCCCTCCGACTGGACAGTTTAGGATTAAGTGTAGGTTGAATTTTAAACAGTTTATTGTTTGTTTCGGTAGACCACCTTTGTTGCCAAATGGTGTTTGATGGCTGACTGAATTGAAGGTTTGATGTCGGTGTATGGTAGTTTCAAATGTGTTTGTGCTAGGCGAAGAGCAGTCTTAGCTGCTTTATCAGCCTGTTCATTCCCCTTTATGCCCACATGACTGGGAATCCAGAGATAAGTAATTTGAGTTTTAGAAGATAATCGAAATGTTCGGATTAAAATATTTTGGATTAGAGTATTTCTAGGGCTTCTTGATTTCAAAGCCTGAAGAACCGAAAGAGAGTCTGAACAGATGATTGCCTTTTCAATACGGTGTTCTTCGATGTGGTCAAGAGCCAGACCGATAGCACAAGCTTCCGCAGAGAAAATGGAAGCAACATCTGGAAGTCGGATAGAGGAACAGTGATTAGATGTACAGCATGCTGCCGCAACTTTATCACCATCTTTTGAGCCGTCAGCATAGATCTTAACATGATCAAGGAAAGTCCTGATGCACTCCCGAAAGGAGGATTTATGTTCTTCGGGTAATGCACTGGACTTTGCCCTCTCATGCAAAGATAAATTGATATCAGGTGTTTGAATGAGCCATGGTGGTACATCCGATATGGTGTACTCGTCAATGGTGTCGAAATTTATATATTTAGTTCCTGCAAAAACTTTGAAATTCTGATGCCAAATGTTGGTATGAGCTTTTGATTTTGTCTGAATATGTCCTGGTGTTGTGGATTAAATACAAGAACGAATGCGGGGTTTTTGGGATTGGATTTCAGTTGAGCAGCATATTGTAAGGATAATTTCTTTCGTCGATCGTCTAGAGATGGCTCATTAGCTTCCACATGGAGACTCTTCACAGGTGTTGTTCGAAAAGCTCCAGGTGCGAGACGCAGTCCCTGATTCTGTATAGGGTCAAGCATCTGTAGATAGGAGCTGCGAGCCGATCCATAGACAATAGAGCCGTAGTCAAGTCGAATTTGTTGAATTATGGATTCTTATTGTGGTTAACTGCATTATACTGACAACGGGCGAACCAGTCGTCCCACTCTGTACATGTATGTTTGACGTAAGCAGGAACAGAAACTACCATTTTTATAGACTTTGGTGAGGACAGCGCCTTCCTCACAGTGGCGAACGCTCAACTTCAAAGTCAAAAGAGTGAGGCGGTGCTGAGGGAGGCACTAGGGAATATAAAGTCAGTTAGGAAGAAGAGAAAAGATAATATCCTACATTTAGTCGCCTTTTACGATCATGTAATAGGGGCAGCATGTACAATTCTGACGCCCTACCTGCAGGGACACGAGTTAACTACATAAGGTTTTGTATTGTAATGCTCGTACACGCACGCGTTCAGTGGAGTATGACAGATAGGGTTTTCTCACAGAGGTGAACGGAGCTCTCACGCAGGTACTAAGGTTATATGAAATATTCGGGGAAAAAACTTGTATGAATTACTTTGATTTAGATATTACACGGCATTGACAATCTGAGAATATTGCTTGGTATCTTCGGCGGCATGCTTCAGTGATATAGCACTATAAAAAGGGCAAAAGTTCCACTATACAAGAAGACACAACATGAATATACCGCAGTCTCCCAAAACACGCACCTCGCACAACATACACGCAACACACCGCATACATGGGAGGCCGTCCTTACATGACCATAGCTGTTAATAGGACGTTAATTAATCAAACAAACAACAAACAAAATCTGAGAATATCGCTGAATGACATCGGAACGGCGCAATTTTAGTTGGGACGATTTGTCTTGTATTCGACGTAAGGCTGAAAACAATATATATGGCAATTTCGTCAACAATCATCCGTGGAATTTCGACAATTTTAATGAATTATTTTAAGTATCAACTGCCGTCAGATAAACTGTAGCACCAGATTGGCCACAAAGTATTACCTCTGTACATGGTTAATTGGATATCAGCGACAGTCATTAACAACTCACCGACTCTATATGGTTTGGTCGAGTTGGTAACATATATCACTCCCATTATTCTCTATTGAGTCTTATAGTTTGCACAACTTGATCTCGCAATGTTAAATACTGCTGTACCTAGAACGTCACACTACATAGTGTTGTCCAACTAATAGGAGCCAGTTGTTGGTATGTACGTGGAGAGCTTGTGAATAGAATAAATCAGATCTATTGTTCTGGCACAATGGGATCAGTCACTATCTCGGCGTCCGGGAAATAGTTTGTTTCCGTGCGATGATCGTAAGAGGCGACTAAATTTATAATTAGGATATTATCTTTTTTCCTCTTCATCTTTTCCTAATGCCTCCTTGGCAACACTTCACTCGTCTGTGAGTTAGCGTTCGCCCTTGTTTGACGTTTCGCCCCTGTGAGGAAGGGCTAGGAATCTGGTGTGTCTCGGGCCACCAAAGTCTATAAAAGTGGTAGTTTCTGCTCCTGCTTAGCGTTCATAGCATACAGGGAGTGGGACGACTGGTTCGCCCTGTTGTCAGTATAATGTGACCGGGCCATTTTTGTGTTGCTTAACACATGTCTTCGGCGCGGCAATTTTAGTGATATAGCCCTATAAAAAGGGCAACAGTTCCACTTTATACAAGAAGGAATTGACGAACATACCGCAGTCTCCCAGTACACTCACCTTTCAACATACACTCAAACACCGCATACATATGGCCTTCATCCTTACATGACCAATAGCTTTTAGGACGTTATTTAATTACATTTTTTCAAAATTAAAAAGTTCATCCCTTGTGATGAAGGCATTGGGTTAAATGACTCAATTGTAATTGGCCAGACACAAGGTTATTTTGCTAGAGTTATGAAAGTATAGTTTATGCTCCTGTTTAGGCTCAGATTGAGTGGGAACGAAAACTTATTCGCCTTTTGCTAAAATGTGAACCGATTCAGGGTGTATTGTTGCTTGGCGTCTTCCCCGACAAAGGTTTCAGTGATATATGCACTATATTCAGGGTATCACTTCACTATTACAAGAAGATACTGTTCACAACATGAATATACCGCAGTCTCGCTTTAAATACACGCACCTTGCACAAACATAACACGAATCACACCACATACACGGGGAGGCTGTCATTACATGACAATAGCTGTTGATTGGACGAAGAATTATTACAAGAAATATACTATGAACTCTATAACATGGAGATTTAAAGGAAAACTTTTATTAATCAAAATATAAATTGTTAAATGCCATTTTACAATTTTAAATAGATAATTCATGTCAGTGTTCTCATTTTACACCTGTAAGACATCTTATCTAAATTAGGAGAGATGTAAAACATCTGCATAGTATAAGTCCAATATTTGATCTGCTACCGTTATATTATTTCATTTATGTACATTTCCGTTCCGTAAGAATTGCGTTATCTGTTGTCTAGACATATGCACAGTATGCAATGTAAGACCATGCCTTTTTAGGATGACCTATTATTGGCATCATGCACAATGTCCGTCGCCGTGCCCTATACTTTTCATTCAAACGACTTTTCAATAACCGAAAGGCCAAGAGCTTGCTTACTTAGATTTTCAGCCTTTGAAAGTCAAGTCAAGATCATCATCTCTAGATAGTATTAGTTCTGCTGAACCTATCCAGAAGTTACTTGAATTAAATTTTTAGGTCAAATCTCTGGCCGGACGGGGACCTATTGTCATTAAACATATGCACCGTCCGTTGTATCGTCTGCACATCCGTATAAACTTTTTATTCAAATGACTTCTAATTACCGGAAGGCCCCAGGGTTTGTTCTCATACTTGGCCCTGTTTTGTTTAGGTTGTTGGGATGAAGTGCTACCAAGTTTGTTCAAAATGAATGACCTGACCTTCATTCAAGGTCACAGGGGTCAAAAAGGCTAAATTCTTCAAATGACTTGTTCTTAGAACCAGAAGGCCCAGGGTACTGATATTGGGCTTGGTAGCATGCTGGGATGAAGGGCTACCAAGTTTTGTTTCAAATGAATGACATTGACCTTCAGTAAAGATCACAGGGGTTAAATAGGCTAAAATTCTTTTAAAAACTTCTTGTGAATAACTAAGGCCTAGAGACCTGATATTGGGCCCTTGACATGCTGGATGAAGGGCTATCAAGTTTGCTCAAAGGAATTACCTTGATCTTCAAGGTCACAGGGGACAAGTCTCCATTTATTAGAAGAAATATTTAGGTGGAAATGTTGGATTCGGCTTCTTCAATTTCATTCACATGATGTATATATTTTGAAATATCGTTGTTTGAAATTCACATAGTTATCGTTTCTAAAAAACTTTTGTCTTGCATTAGATGGTGTAGCATGCTTTGAGGGAATGTATGACTGTATGACAAGCTCTCGCCAAATCTTTACTACAGATCGGTCCATTAAAATCATTGATTTATCCTCCCATCACGGTGATCTGGCGCGACGCGTCGTCACCATCAAAGGGTTGCGATGATCCCCCGCGATGGGCCGATGTATCACCGAGGTTCCGTCACCGAGTATCCTCGTGACCATCGCGTGTTGCGATGACCTCCACGATCCCCCGCGATCGTAGCACGATCGGTCACCGAGTGTCAGCAGGGGATCATGGCGAATGGCTAAAATTTACCTGTAAAGTTGGTTGTCGGCAGCGGTCGTATGTTCGCTGATTTGTAACTAGTTTTTTTTTGTTTTGGCAAGGTATTGATTCATTTGAGATACTGTTTGTTATAATTTCTATCAAAAATGTTTGTTGACTAATAAATAAATTATTAATGTTATATATATATGTGTGTGTGTGTATGTGTGTTATAATGGCAGAAATAAGTTTTTTACTGCACGTGTCAACCTCCCTGAGCTGAATCTGTACTGACATTTTCTTACTGATCGTTCGTTTTTGTTCCATTTACTAGGTAACAGATAATACAGAAATAACGGGTATATTGTTTTTAAATCCTATTATTTGATTTTCGATTTTCAGTTTAGACACTGCCGTAAATTCGGCATCCTATACAGTAGCAGCCAACAAAATGATACTTTAATTATAAGAAACTGAAAGATGAATGCATTTGTAATTATTTGTGAATTTCGCTCTGGTGTACAGAGGAATTACATATTTTGTATTACCTTGATAAATACAAAGGGATTAGGCACAAGATATTACAACTTATGACGTCTTATCCAATCATCATAAAATATTTACAGATGATGACATAGAAACGTGCTGTGAACAAATGAATATACCGAGTTAAATCCACAAAATGTATAGTAGATTGAACAAAATATTTACCGGTATGCATGGTTCTAAATACATGTACTGAATATGCATATTATTATAACTATAAGTGTGAATTGTATTTCTTAATTTCAAATATTAACTGTACATTTATAAGCGATGTTGACAAAATGTGTTCCATTGTAATACAAGCACACTCGGGTCTTGTTTCTGTATTAACATGTATGTCATAAAAGTTGTGTGCACATTACAGAGAATTTCAAAAGATTATAAGTTATTCATCTTGCTTAACGATTGTTTACGATCGATATGGGTTTTCTCCCCACTTTGTCACTGGATTGAGTGCACTAAATATTGCTATCGTAATGTCTCGGAGTAGTAAAGAAAATCTGAAAATATTTTGCATTGTATCTTATTTTATATTGGCGTAATGTTACCGAAAAATATCGAACATCGTCCCAACGACCACTAATAAGCACTAAATTCACCCTTTCAATTCCCTATTTAATTCAATTTATTCCGTGGACCTCACGGTCCATAAGTGCAAATTACAACATTTCAAATATACTTTAATATTACAAAAGAGATGATTTCACACCCACATTTGCCAGTGAGAAGATATTCTTTGGCTATTACAAAACTCGATTGAAACACAGTATCTACTAAGTTAAAGTACATGTATTTGTACTAGTGTACATAATCTAAGGGTAGAATGCTTTACAATTCTATGTAACTATTGAAAACCTTTTAGATTAATTTTGTAAATTAAGAAATAAAATAAATTATCATTTAGATTTGTGACCAATAATTACCCTCCTAAATTCTCACGAAATCAATTGACATCTAAGTGTTTATTCATAATAGCGATAAAAAAGATAGCTTGACACTGGCCATTGATATAGTTTCAATTACCACAAATTCCTTTTATGTAATCGTTGCGTTAATGACATGCCAGTGTCCGAGGTTGGGATATGTTGTTTTTAGTAATTTAGGTAACTCCTTTCGCTGAATACTCTAATTATGGTGCTATATGTGAACAACAAGAACTTAATCGGTTTTTCAATACTCATTGTGTAATGAAGATGACCTTTATTTTAAGATAAATGTGTGCAACCCTCATCCTGCAGACTACACTCTTCAGCCTCCCGCTGTGATAGACAGTATTTACCTGTGTCCGGCGCGGCTAACTGGTCATCGGAAGCAAGGATGTTATGTCGCCCACGTGCCGAAAAATGTTCCAAAATATAACCACTGCAGCTTGACACGTAATGTGTTTCATAGCGACGGCTGCCCCAGATCATAGCCACAGGCGTTTACCTGTAGACTTTTTTCAAAATGTAGCGTGTGCAGTCAGTTATGGTACATATGGTTTTCGATAGAAGATCAAACTTTAGTACGGTTATTGTACATGTGGTATTATCCAGATTATCGGAGCTCCACTGCTACATTAAACTCGGATGTACGAATGTACAGATAAACATTTATGATTTCATTTAGATACAACTTTTTCGTTCACAATTAAAAGATTGTGATGATGAGTTCTATGTATATACATCCTTGAAATAATTTTTATATATCGGTTAGACGATGTATTCTGGTAAGTAGTACATACACCGTACATTAATAGCTAGGACAAGGAATCAATATTATAAAAAAGTATACATTAAATAGTAATTAAATTATTTATGGTCCTCAAGGATTTACGAGATGATGTCCTCTGTATAGAAAAAAATTCACACACTTTGATTTGCTGATGCCAATATTGTAAAATTTTGGGTGTTCGATTTGTAATTCTGGTTGTGGGACTACTACCATGAATGAATTATCTCTACTTATTTAAATGATCTAGTTTAAATTGTTAGAATAGCACCATTATGGTGTTTCAACAGGCAATATGTATTGGTAAAGGTTATTTTTAATACGATCTCATCATGTCATGCTTAATATTCCAGGTTCATTAATTTACACTTCTTGTTACACATTACAATTGTATCCAGTGTAAAAAAAAACGTCTTGACCTCTTGGATCACGGTCAATGTATTTACACCGTGTGCTACAGCGGTTATGGACCGCTTGTCTTGGTCACAGTACGACGAACAACCAGCGAAACCATGTGTACTTGGTTATTTGACCATCACAGGTAGTGGCAACATATATAGTGAGCAGGAATTCGTCTAGATATTATAATAATTAAAAATCAAAGAAAATTATTGTTATCCTTTTATCGCACTAAAGCACCGTACTATGGATCAGGAAGATTTTCAAATATAATCGGCAGATTTAGTTAAATTAAACAGTCATGATATCGCCAATCGCTTGTCTTCTCTGGTTTCGCATTCGGACAACTTATAATTTAGCTGAAATTAAAAGCGCCGTTTAATTAATTAAGAAAAAACCTCGTAAAAATCGCACAATGGCCTTATGCACATCTCAGGAAAAATCGTCTGGGCAAGGAATGATAAGTCTCATATACGTCCTTGGTCTTGGCAACGATACCGCTGTCGAAGTACCCTCGCTTATGGCTGTTTGACCTTGTACACGGAAAGGATAATTATATTTTGATATTTTATTCTGTTAAATTTCCCTGACAATGATATCAAAACCGCAAATAAAACCGCATACCGAGGATAAAAATCTCATTTTGTAACCGCACTCATGCGACTGCTATAATAACCGAGGTGACGGTCAATACCTCTTTTTTTGAAGTGAAAAGTACAAATAAAGTATGTTCTGATAAGGGCTAAGATAAATTAACACTATATAAATACACACACACACAATTATAACTCTGATCCCTCGGTATGATTAAAGCATAAGCTTCCATGAACCGAATATAGGAATGATGATAATGATTAATATGAAAAAATTACTGAAGAATTAGCATTTGAACTAATGCTAAAATAATAGTCTTAAAGGGGATCACCTTGTATACGTATTAGATGTGGTGCGGCTCGTAAATCCTGATATTCACCCCAGCTATAAACAAGACATATCTGTTCTGTTCACCCATATACACCGTGCATAAACCTATCAAACTTCTCCATTAAAAAGCAAAGATTTTTGGATAGTATCAAACCTCTAAATATTCTCTAAATATCTGTTTTAAGCAATCATCTACACGAGTCTAGCGCGAACTGCACAGTCACCCGCGTATTATTGACGTCCCATATTGAATTATCATTATTATCATTATTATCATATGTATATCAAATAATGATTTCGATATTGACCAAAAAATCACAAAGAATTGAATATCCGAAATCTAGCAATTATCAGAAATATCATTTCTGACATTATGCTGCATTACTTTTGATAAGGAATAATTTAGTTTTCACACTTATAAATCCTTGCTTTTGAATAGTTCTTTTTTCTATATGCCATTGTAAATAATATTACTGTTTCTAGTATAAATACATCAATCTGATTGAAAAATACATACACATGATACACTTGCTATATGTAATGTACAAATGGGCCAAGACCTGTGTACAGTGTGAATTGAAATTACATGATGGTCAATTTGCTCACTCCCGTGGATAGTTTCTCTTTCTTACGTAATCTGGCCCCTCTCATGAGACCGTATTGAGACGATGTTGACCAGTATACAGTTAGAGATTACAACACAGCGTGACATCAGCTAAGAAGTCTCTAGTCTCAGTTTTTTTTCTTCACATCCGTGCATGATCTGTTTTATAAATAAAGACACTATATTAATGAATGAATTTTCAGCAAAATATGAACAAGTCATGTACAGTATGAAATGCTGAATGTTTTTTTTGTGCAGAAAAAAATGGATCGATATATATATCACTAACCACTAAATGATACATATATGTATTTGTGTTATGGCGGTTCTCAAAACTTTATATGTATAATTTAAAGCCGCCAAATTCACGAAAATGAAATAAATCTGCTCTCAAGATATATATGTTAGACATAATTACTTATATACAAAACGTTCGGTTTAGAATCATGCCATATATCATGAAAGAACTAGGAGACATCAGCTTACCCGGGTCGGGTCTTGGATAACATAATGAAGGACGTATCAGTCCCTTGATATGATATTACATGTATTCATGTGTATGTGTAGTCACTGGGAATATTGGAATTTTACCAAAGAAATAATAATCACTTTTGATTACAGAAAACAATTGACTTTTTTCCCTTAATTACCAAGATCGGTAGCAGAAATATTAGTTCGTAATATTTACACAACGGTATTTTATGTTTACATGTATGAAAATAAAATCATTGTCACAGCTTGAAAGTTTCCTCCGCCTGTATACAAGGTTGGTTAATTTTATTATTGTAAAATAATACGAAATAATACTTCACGATATATAATAATATATCAAGGACGAATATATATAAATAAAACTCATCATCGAAATTTCAATGGTGTCTGCTAAATGTTCACCAGACATTGATGTCTATCGATAATCAAAAAAACCATAACTGACTGCACACCCTACATTTTGAAAAAAAAAAATCTACAGTAAACGCCCGTGGCTATGATCTGGGGCAGCCGTTCGCTATGACAACACATACGTGTCAAGCTTTGTAGTGGTTATTATTTGGACATTTTTTTCGGCACGTGACGACATACCTACGTAAAATTCGTCCGGAATATTGCAAGAATTTTATTAATGAACAACATTACGTATTTAACTTAACGCCAGAGACAGATGATACTGACGGCTTCTGGATAATCTTCCGACATGGATTTATTCGTCCTTGCTTCCGATGACCAGTTAGCTGGCCGGACACAGGTAAATCTGTCTATCACAGCGGGAGGCTGAAGAGTGTAGTCTGCGGGATGAGGGTTGCACACATTTATCTTAAAATAAAAGTCATCTTCATTTCACAATGTAATGTATGAAACTTATATTTTAGAAACCGATTTTATTTTAAGTTCTTATTCCTTGTAAACATGAATTCAAGTTTATTGGTATAAGCATAAAAGCGTTCTACATTAGAGACGATACACTATACATACACAAGACCGTTCTATTAGTTATCGACCCACCAAACTATTTTCTTTAGACCTGGCTATAATTTAAGACAGGTGCACGATGAAAAATAGACTATACTAGCTATATGATGGCAAGTTTAGATAAGGTCGTTTGTAATTCGTAATTTGGCCGTCGAATAAATTTAAGACATAGAATAATAAGTGATATTTTTTTTTTAGAAAAATGGTGTCAAAATTCAAACTTAAACTTTACAAACTTTAAAACAAAAATAAGGACATGTCAGTGAACTAACTTTGAACCTTCAATATTTGACCCAAGGCCGTCTCTATGATATTTATTGACTGATGTCACCAACATTAGTCCCGGTCGCTGAAAAAATTTGGCCACCACTATAAAAAATTAGACTGAGGTCATCAAAATTCGACCCGGTCGTTTAAAATTAGATAATTGCTGTAATATTAGACTGAGCCATCACAATTTGACCCAGTCGCTAAAAATTAGACTCGTCACACTGAAACTTAGACCACCACTATAAAATTTAGGCTTGGGTCATCAAAATTAGACCCGCCACTGAAAATTAAAATGAAATTAAATCGTTTTTAAACTTTCGCGGGCATTTTTAATTTTTTATTTGCCATTTTGAATTACTTCGTAAATCGCACATTTTTTGGGGCATATCCATTTCGAAAATTATGGCCATTTTAATTATAAATAATTTACGGATATAAATTTATTAAATCAATATTTAATCAATAATATGAAATAAAAATATTTTTTTTAAACGGAATATTAAATTAAATATGGCAAATTTAAATAAAAAAAAAATCATTAAAAATAATTTTAAACCGTTTTTTTAATTAAAAAAAAAAAAGAAAAAATTTGAAAAAATTATTTTTAAATTCTTTTTTAAAAATTCTTCATTTTTTTTTTCCGATCATTTTCCTATACATAATTTTCAATTTTGAAAAGATATTCCCTTTTGCTTCAATTTTTGCTTTACATTTTATGTATCGATAGTTATAAATCTATGTTTCAGTTATGTACTCCACAAAAAAATTGAAAATACAGGTAATAACTCACCGCGGAAGGAGGAAGGGGTGTTAACACACGTGTAATTAACACATTTTATATATATATGGTATCTATAAACCATCTTATACGATACGTATATAAAAATTAGTTATTAGTATCAATCAAAATCAATAATTGAAAATTCCATTTTACACGGAACATGGATTTTAAGCAAACAAAAAAAAATTCATTTTTAAAATAATAACTTTAAAATTGAGAAAATCTAAAGTTTGAAAAAAATTTTTTTCAAAATTTTCATTTTCTTCTTTATTTAACGACCGATCCTAAATTCATACACAAAATGGATTTGGATTATTAAATTTCCAATGCTGTTTTTTTTTTTATGACATTTCTGCATAGAGTTATTTACAGTTTTTTAAAAACGTTTCCAGCCTAACGGATTAACTTTCGTCGATTCCGTTTCTTAAATTGCTAACGATTATTATCAACGATTAACGCAATAACGATACGCACGCAAAAAACAAATTTTAAACGATCGGCAAGCAAGACCGGAAATACCATTGTTAAATACGGAAATCGTTGACGGTAAAAAAATTACGGATCTTGCGTTCACTGAAAATAAACGAAAAATAAAAAAAATGTTTTTTAGTTGATTAAAATTTTGGTTTAAAATTTCCATATAAACATTTGCCTATGAAAACTATGGAAAAATTGATGAAAGGTCAAAAAACGTCACAGCACTCAATACGAAAGTTTTTTACAGGTTTGTACACATTTAAAAATGAAAAACATGTGCAACTTTGTATGTAAAAAAAAATGGTAATTATTTAAAGTGTCTCATTTACATATTTTAAGAAATAACAAAATTATTACAACATTTTAATGATTTTAAAAAAAAAATTTTAAACGAATGAAATATAAGTGTTCCAATTTAACGTACATTTAAAAGTACGTTTTTAAAATTACGTGTAGTGCAAAATAAAGTTTTTTAGAAATTGTATTATATAAAAGGGTATTTATCGTATTTTTAAAAAAAAAAAAATTTTGCAAAATTGTTTCAAAACAACATTGATAAATTATCGTCACAATGTCATAATTTTATGAAAATTAGGTTTTTTGGGTATTTAAATACCGTATTTAGAAATTTGTCGTGAAAACGTGAAAAAAATTTTCACAAACACATTTAAAATGCATTATTAGTACATCAAATTTCCATCTATATGCTTGATTTTTTTATCGATATTTCATAACTCAACAATTGTAAAAGTAAATTTTAATGTTTTTCCCGCATCAATTTTAAGTTTTTGTTTTTTTTCAGATTGTCGAAAGGCTCTTCCGCTTAATAAAAAAAAAAAAATTTTTTCGGAAATTTTTTAAAGGATTATACATTGTATTACTAGGGGTGCAAATTGTAATAATTATATTATACAGTATATTTACAAAAAGTTCATTGCTTACAATTGACTAATACGATTTTAATTTTATTTTATGTAATTTAAAAACGTTAAAATAGTATATTAAAATTTAAAAATGTATTGAAAAAAGCTTTGTAAAAAGTGTAATAAAATAAAATTAAACATTTTAAAATTTTTAATGTTTTTTTTTGCATTTTGTTCAAATTATTCATGCATGATATATTGTCAAAGATATAAAAAAAAATTTTTCCCTTCCAGTTATCTATATTCAAATTAATGTCAATTATGCAAAATCATTGATTTTGAAAGTGATCAGATTTACACTGAAGTTAAACTGTAAAATTTTGCGACAATTTTTTACTATTTTTAACCGGTGTAAGAAAAATTTTTTTTTTTATCACATATTACACATACTTTTTATATTTTTTTTACAAAAACAAATAATTTACAATGTTAATGTTGATAAATTTCGTGGATAAATTTCCAATTCATTTTGAAAACATATTGTTTAACGTGATTTTTTAACGACTTTTTACCATTTAAATTTGACAAATGAAATGTACTGTTTTTACGGGGCACAGGTAAGTTTGGGTATAGAAATCTCCCAAAAGGTGGTTAAACAGGTGAACTCCGCCCGTGGCCATGCATGATGCGGGGTCAAAAACAATTTAAGTAAATTGTCGTGACCTTTTACCTGTACAGGTAAAATATTTGGGTGCGCGTTTTCACGCTGGGAATTGAAAGATTTTAAGGTAAAATAACAACGAAACACGTGTGAAAATTTAATTGTTTTTTTTTTTTTAAAAATAAAAAAAAATATCCGTGTTGATTTGACACGCGTACAACGTGTGAAGGCCCTTTGTTAACATATTGTGAATTCTTTGATCAGTTTTAATTTTTTGAAACGTGGAATTTACATTATGTAATACTTTTACATTACGGACATTTTTGACATTTTTATGGTTGCAAACGTTTACATCTTTTTATTTAAACCAAAATTTCCATTTTTTATTTTTTAATAATACTAAAAATAAAAAAATGTGCAAAAAAAATTAAAATTTAAATTGTAAAATGCGTGTCAAATTTCCGTTAAAATACTAAACTGTCATGTTAACTGAAATTTTTATTTATTTTTAAACTACTTTTAACTATTTTTTTAAAATCTCCCGAAATTGAACGTTCTTACGTACGTTGATAATTTTTTCAACATTTTTTACGATACAAAATATTACCCAGAATTTGTAATATTTTTTATTTTTTTTTTTTTATTTGGCGTGCAAATTTTTTTTTTTTGAAAAATTTTCAATGTCGTATTTCGGATTTTTTTTCTAAAAAAATTGCTTTTTTTAATTGTTCTGTAAAACAAGTTTTTTTTAATATTTGTATTGCTTTCGCAAAAAAAAATTGCGGATAAAATATATACAATATGATAAAAAAATGAAAATTAAAAAAAAATGAAAATCAAAATTAAGTTTTTGTAGTAATTTGATTAATTTACATTTATTATTTTGTCAGGAAAGGGGTGTTAGACGAAGGCGGTTTTGTTTTTGGAATTTGTGTGATCGATTATGTTAGGTTTTTGACGAGTTTTATTTTTTAAAAATATGGGGAATTAGAACAATAGGGGCTAAATTACAAACAAAAAAATAGTCGAATTTTTAAAAAACGATTTACCAATGTGAACTTTTGCGATAAAGTCACAAAGAACATTAGTACTCTTTTGACTTTTTTTTTGCATTTTTTTTCAAAATACATTTCAACATGCATTTATTATACCGTTTTAATATACGTTTTTAAAATCCATATAATTAATTTCAAAAAATTAAATCCATGCTCACAAAAAAAATTACAATTTAATTTACTTTTAAATTTTTGAAATTTTTTAATAAATTTTAAAAATTTTAGATGATTTTTTTAAATAACATAAATATATGGCATTAGAAAATATACTACAATTTTACATTTAAAACAAAATTTATCTGTGCTTCAAAAAATTATCGGCTTAAAAAATTAAATCTTCAGAAAGCCACATTGAAAAAAAACCATCGCAACTTTTTAAAAAAAAAAAATTTAAACAAAAATGTAAAGTAAACATTTTTTATCAACGCTTTTTTTTAGGACAGCTATGCAACGGTAACATAAAATGTATTCGATTATTCAAAAATACAAAAAATTTGTACCGTATTTCAAAAAAGCAAATACTTGTTTTTTGTCGAATTTTTTATACGTATATAAATATTTTTTTAAAATACATTTTAATAAAAAAAAGTTTTTTTTAAAACTACAATTTATTCATGTTACAGCAAAAATTTCTATCGTGAGAGTTTGCTTTTTTATTTTTGGTCAGCCAAATATGAAAAAAAAAAAAAAATTTTGATTTTGGTTTTTCATGTGGGACATAAAAACATTTTTGAAATTTTTAGGGTTAGGGGAAAGGATTAGGGTTAACCCTTAATTACATAAGTTACAAAAGGGCAGTGAAAAAATATAGCGGGTTAAAATCAGCAAAAAATTTTTAAAAAAAAATAAATTCAAACCGGAATCCTGATTTTTTTAATGAATTTAATGAAAGTTCCTGTAGTTGTATATCATTTTAAAAAAGTCGTTCCAAATTTTTGTATTTTTCTCGCTGTAAAGTTAAATTTTCGCTTAAAATAAATTTTCAAAATTGTGGTTAAAAAAAAGTGTATTTTATATTTTTAGTAAATTATTGTTATTAAAAAAATTGTAAAAAAATATTTATTTTTTAAATTTTTTATTTAAAATTGCACCATTATTTGTAAAAATTTAAATTAAATTTTTTTTTTGAAAAATTGCAAAAAAAATTTTTTTTTTTAAAATGTGTTTTTGGATTGTTATTGTTTTTTAAAAAATTTTTAAAATATGTGATATATCAAAACCCCTTTAAACAGGAAGCCGGCAAAGTGATGTGCAGCAGAGACGTCGTCTCATACGTGACGAACTTTACGGAGCCATATTTTGGCCATTTTTAAAGTTATGCAACGCGGACTTTGTGGAATTGTCATCATTTTTTACCATCTATCGTTGTACAAAAAATTAGCGCTCTAGCTCACAAAAGCATTTTTCACAAAAAATCTTTGTCGGTCAAAATATCGGCCATTTTTGAAATTTTCGCAAATGTGACTAGGATTCGTGGTGCAGCTTGCAATTGTCTATCTTTGTACAAAAAAATTAGCGCTCTAGCTCACAACAAGATTTACCGAAAAAAAAGCCCTAACCCGAAAAAATAGGAAACACGAAAATCTTGTGATCGTCGTGTTCAAATTTGGCGGGCAAAATCTCGGCCATTATGGGAGGTTCCCACTTCATAAAAACGCCATATTGTCAGGCATTTTCCAGACTTTTTGCGATTGAAAAATCAAAGCGATATATAAAAACCACTTTGTACCGGAAGTGGCCAAAGTTGAACGCAAAAAATGTTCAAATCTTACCGTGTCAAACTTTTGGCGGGTAAAAACTTAGGTTAATTTACAGTTATGTGCATCTATAAAACCACCATTATGTAGTACATGCACGTGTGTACGGTTGTGCAAAAAATCGTATCAATATTTCAAAACAACATGGATAAATCGTCTGAAATTAGACGGTCAAAGTTGTGTTGTAAATTAAATCGTTTTAAACTTTCGCGGGCATTTACTTTGCCATTTTGAATACTTCGCACCTGAAAATCCGCCATTTTGTAGATCATATTACGGACAATAAATGTACAAAAAAATCATAACCATAACTTTAAACCGCTTTGTACCGGAAGTCGGAAACCTTTTTAAGCGGCAAAACCGACTTATTAAGATTCTGTCATATTTGGCGGGAAAATACTCAGCCATTTTGAAAGATATGCCCCTGAAAATTGGCAGTGTTGTAGACTTTTATGCCGACTACAAATATGCAAAACATCAGAGTGATATATCAAAACCCCTTTAAACAGGAAGCCGGCAAAGTGATGTGCAGAGACGCGTCTCATACGTGACGAACTTTACGGAGCCATATTTTGGCCATTTTTAAAGTTATGCAACGCGGACTTTGTGGAATTGTCATCATTTTTTACCATCTATCGTTGTACAAAAAATTAGCGCTCTAGCTCACAAAAGCATTTTTCACAAAAATCTTTGTCGGTCAAAATATCGGCCATTTTTGAAATTTTCGCAAATGTGACTAGGATTCGTGGTGCAGCTGCATTGCATTGTCTATCTTTGTACAATAAAAGCTCACAACAAATTTACCGAAAAAATAGCCCTAACACGGAACTTGATAAATCGTGTCAAATTTGGCGGGCAAAATCTCGGCCATTATGGGAGGTTCCCACTTCATAAAAACGCCATATTGTCAGGCATTTTCCAGACTTTTTGCGATTGAAAAATCAAAGCGATATATAAAAACCACTTTGTACCGGAAGTGGCCAAAGTTGAACGCAAAAAATGTTCAAATCTTACCGTGTCAAACTTTTGGCGGGTAAAAACTTAGGTTAATTTACAGTTATGTGCATCTATAAAACCACCATTATGTAGTACATGCACGTGTGTGTGTACGGTTGTGCAAAAAAATCGTATCAATATTTCAAAACAACATGGATAAATCGTCTGAAATTAGACGGTCAAAGTTGTGTTGTAAATTAAATCGTTTTAAACTTTCGCGGGCATTTACTTTGCCATTTTGAATACTTCGCACCTGAAAATCCGCCATTTTGTAGATCATATTACGGACAATAAATGTACAAAAAATCATAACCATAACTTTAAACCGCTTTGTACCGGAAGTCGGAAACCTTTTTAAGCGGCAAAACCGACTTATTAAGATTCTGTCATTTTTGGCGGGAAAATACTCAGCCATTTTGAAAGATATGCCCCTGAAAATTGGCAGTGTTGTAGACTTTTATGCCGACTACAAATATGCAAAACATCAGAGTGATATATATCAAAACCCCTTTAAACAGGAAGCCGGCAAAGTGATGTGCAGAGACGCGTCTCATACGTGACGAACTTTACGGAGCCATATTTTGGCCATTTTTAAAGTTATGCAACCCGGACTTTGTGGAATTGTCATCATTTTTTACCATCTATCGTTGTACAAAAAATTAGCGCTCTAGCTCACAAAAAGCATTTTTCACAAAAATCTTTGTCGGTCAAAATATCGGCCATTTTTGAAATTTTCGCAAATGTGACTAGGATTCGTGGTGCAGCTTGCAATTGTCTATCTTTGTACAAAAAATTAGCGCTCTAGCTCACAACAAGATTTACCGAAAAAATAGCCCTAACACGGAACTTGATAAATCGTGTCAAATTTGGCGGGCAAAATCTCGGCCATTATGGGAGGTTCCCACTTCATAAAAACGCCATATTGTCAGGCATTTTCCAGACTTTTCGCGATTGAAAAATCAAAGCGATATATAAAAAAACCACTTTGTACCGGAATTGGCCAAAGTTGAACGCAAAAAATGTTCAAATCTTACCGTGTCAAACTTTTGGCGGGTAAAAACTTAGGTTAATTTACAGTTATGTGCATCTATAAAACCACCATTATGTAGTACATGCACGTGTGTACGGTTGTGCAAAAAATCGTATCAATATTTCAAAACAACATGGATAAATCGTCTGAAATTAGACGGTCAAAGTTGTGTTGTAAATTAAATAATTTTTAAACTTTCGCGGGTACTTTGCCATTTTGAATACTTCGCACCTGAAAATCCGCCATTTTGTAGATCATATTACGGACAATAAATGTACAAAAAAATTATAACCATAACTTCCGATCTGTGTCGTCCGCTTTGTACCGGAAGTCGGAAACCTTTTTAAGCGGCAAAACCGACTTATTAAGATTCTGTCATATTTGGCGGGAAAATACTCAGCCATTTTGAAAGATATGCCCCTGAAAATTGGCAGTGTTGTAGACTTTTATGCCGACTACAAATATGCAAAACATCAGAGTGATATATCAAAACCCCTTTAAACAGGAAGCCGGCAAAGTGATGTGCAGAGACGCGTCTCATACGTGACGACACCGGAGCCATATTTTGGCCATTTTTAAAGTTATGCAACGCGGACTTTGTGGAATTGTCATCATTTTTTACCATCTATCGTTGTACAAAAAATTAGCGCTCTAGCTCACAAAAGCATTTTTCACAAAAATCTTTGTCGGTCAAAATATCGGCCATTTTTGAAATTTTCGCAAATGTGACTAGGATTCGTGGTGCAGCTTGCAATTGTCTATCTTTGTACAAAAAATTAGCGCTCTAGCTCACAACAAGATTTACCGAAAAAATAGCCCTAACACGAACTTGATAAATCGTAATGTCAAATTTGGCGGGCAAAATCTCGGCCATTATGGGAGGTTCCCACTTCATAAAAACGCCATATTGTCAGGCATTTTCCAGACTTTTTGCGATTGAAAAATCAAAGCGATATATAAAAACCACTTTGTACCGGAAGTGGCCAAAGTTGAACGCAAAAAATGTTCAAATCTTACCGTGTCAAACTTTTGGCGGGTAAAAACTTAGGTTAATTTACAGTTATGTGCATCTATAAAACCACCATTATGTAGTAGTACATGCACGTGTGTACGGTTGTGCAAAAAATCGTATCAATATTTCAAAACAACATGGATAAATCGTCTGAAATTAGTAGACGGTCAAAGTTGTGTTGTAAATTAAATCGTTTTAAACTTTCGCGGGCATTTACTTTGCCATTTTGAATACTTCGCACCTGAAAATCCGCCATTTATTTTGTAGATCATATTACGGACAATAAATGTACAAAAAATCATAACCATAACTTTAAACCGCTTTGTACCGGAAGTCGGAAACCTTTTTAAGCGGCAAAACCGACTTATTAAGATTCTGTCATATTTGGCGGGAAAATACTCAGCCATTTTGAAAGATATGCCCCTGAAAATTGGCAGTGTTGTAGACTTTTATGCCGACTACAAATATGCAAAACATCAGAGTGATATATCAAAACCCCTTTAAACAGGAAGCCGGCAAAGTGATGTGCAGAGACGCGTCTCATACGTGACGAACTTTACGGAGCCATATTTTGGCCATTTTTAAAGTTATGCAACGCGGACTTTGTGGAATTGTCATCATTTTTTACCATCTATCGTTGTACAAAAAATTACGCTCTAGCTCACAAGCATTTTTCACAAAAAATTCGTCAAAAAATCGGCATTTTTGAAATTTTCGCAATTTTGATACTGGATGTGGTGCAGCTTGCAATTGTCTATCTTTGTACAAAAAATTAGCGCTCTAGCTCACAACAAGATTTACCGAAAAAATAGCCCTAACACGGAACTTGATAAATCGTGTCAAAATTGGCGGGCAAAATCTCGGCCATTATGGGAGGTTCCCACTTCATAAAAACGCCATATTGTCAGGCATTTTCCAGACTTTTTGCGATTGAAAAATCAAAGCGATATATAAAAACCACTTTGTACCGGAAGTGGCCAAAGTTGAACGCAAAAAATGTTCAAATCTTACCGTGTCAAACTTTTGGCGGGTAAAAACTTAGGTTAATTTACAGTTATGTGCATCTATAAAACCACCATTATGTAGTACATGCACGTGTGTACGGTTGTGCAAAAAATCGTATCAATATTTCAAAACAACATGGATAAATCGTCTGAAATTAGACGGTCAAAGTTGTGTTGTAAATTAAATCGTTTTAAACTTTCGCGGGCATTTACTTTGCCATTTTGAATACTTCGCACCTGAAAATCCGCCATTTTGTAGATCATATTACGGACAATAAATGTACAAAAAATCATAACCATAACTTTAAACCGCTTTGTACCGGAAGTCGGAAACCTTTTTAAGCGGCAAAACCGACTTATTAAGATTCTGTCATATTTGGGGGAAAATACTCAGCCATTTTGAAAGATATGCCCCTGAAAATTGGCAGTGTTGTAGACTTTTATGCCGACTACAAATATGCAAAACATCAGAGTGATATATCAAAACCCCTTTAAACAGGAAGCCGGCAAAGTGATGTGCAGAGACGCGTCTCATACGTGACGAACTTTACGGAGCCATATTTTTGGCCATTTTTAAAGTTATGCAACGCGGACTTTGTGGAATTGTCATCATTTTTTACCATCTATCGTTGTACAAAAAATTAGCGCTCTAGCTCACAAAAGCATTTTTCACAAAAATCTTTGTCGGTCAAAATATCGGCCATTTTTGAAATTTTCGCAAATGTGACTGGATTGTGGTGCAGCTTGCAATTGTCTATCTTTGTACAAAAAATTAGCGCTCTAGCTCACAACAAGATTTACCGAAAAAATAGCCCTAACACGGAACTTGATAAATCGTGTCAAATTTGGCGGGCAAAATCTCGGCCATTATGGGAGGTTCCCACTTCATAAAAACGCCATATTGTCAGGCATTTTCCAGACTTTTTGCGATTGAAAAATCAAAGCGATATATAAAAACCACTTTGTACCGGAAGTGGCCAAAGTTGAACGCAAAAAATGTTCAAATCTTACCGTGTCAAACTTTTGGCGGGTAAAAACTTAGGTTAATTTACAGTTATGTGCATCATCAAAAAACCACCATTATGTAGTACATGCACGTGTGTACGGTTGTGCAAAAAATCGTATCAATATTTCAAAACAACATGGATAAATCGTCTGAAATTAGACGGTCAAAGTTGTGTTGTAAATTAAATCGTTTTAAACTTTCGCGGGCATTTACTTTGCCATTTTGAATACTTCGCACCTGAAAATCCGCCATTTTGTAGATCATATTACGGACAATAAATGTACAAAAAATCATAACCATAACTTTAAACCGCTTTGTACCGGAAGTCGGAAACCTTTTTAAGCGGCAAAACCGACTTATTAAGATTCTGTCATATTTGGCGGGAAAATACTCAGCCATTTTGAAAGATATGCCCCTGAAAATTGGCAGTGTTGTAGACTTTTATACCGACTACAAATATGCAAAACATCAGAGTGATATATCAAAACCCCTTTAAACAGGAAGCCGGCAAAGTGATGTGCAGAGACGCGTCTCATACGTGACGAACTTTACGGAGCCATATTTTGGCCATTTTTTAAGTTATGCAACGCGGACTTTGTGGAATTGTCATCATTTTTTACCATCTATCGTTGTACAAAAAAATTAGCGCTCTAGCTCACAAAAGCATTTTTCACAAAAATCTTTGTCGGTCAAAATATCGGCCATTTTTGAAATTTTCGCAAATGTGACTAGGATTCGTGGTGCAGCTTGCAATTGTCTATCTTTGTACAAAAAATTAGCGCTCTAGCTCACAACAAGATTTACCGAAAAAATAGCCCTAACACGGAACTTGATAAATCGTGTCAAATTTGGCGGGCAAAATCTCGGCCATTATGGGAGGTTCCCACTTCATAAAAACGCCATATTGTCAGGCATTTTCCAGACTTTTTGCGATTGAAAAATCAAAGCGATATATAAAAACCACTTTGTACGGAAGTGGCCAAAGTTGAACGCAAAAAAGTTCAAATCTTACCGTGTCAAACTTTTGGCGGGTAAAAAAGGTTAATTTACAGTTATGTGCATCTATAAAACACCATTATTGTAATGCACTTGTACGTTGTGTGTAATGTATCAAAAATCAAAAAACAACAAATAAATCTAATTAGACGGTCAAAGTTGTGTTGTAAATTAAATCGTTTTAAACTTTCGCGGGCATTTACTTTGCCATTTTGAATACTTCGCACCTGAAAATCCGCCATTTTGTAGATCATATTACGGACAATAAATGTACAAAAAATCATAACCATAACTTTAAACCGCTTTGTACCGGAAGTCGGAAACCTTTTTAAGCGGCAAAACCGACTTATTAAGATTCTGTCATATTTGGCGGGAAAATACTCAGCCATTTTGAAAGATATGCCCCTGAAAATTGGCAGTGTTGTAGACTTTTATGCCGACTACAAATATGCAAAACATCAGAGTGATATATAAAAACCCCTTTAAACAGGAAGCCGGCAAAGTGATGTGCAGAGACGCGTCTCATACGTGACGAACTTTACGGAGCCATATTTTGGCCATTTTTAAAGTTATGCAACGCGGACTTTGTGGAATTGTCATCATTTTTTACCATCTATCGTTGTACAAAAAATTAGCGCTCTAGCTCACAAAAGCATTTTTCACAAAAATCTTTGTCGGTCAAAATATCGGCCATTTTTGAAATTTTCGCAAATGTGACTAGGATTCGTGGTGCAGCTTGCAATTGTCTATCTTTGTACAAAAAATTAGCGCTCTAGCTCACAACAAGATTTACCGAAAAAATAGCCCCAACACGGAACTTGATAAATCGTGTCAAATTTGGCGGGCAAAATCTCGGCCATTATGGGAGGTTCCCACTTCATAAAAACGCCATATTGTCAGGCATTTTCCAGACTTTTTGCGATTGAAAAATCAAAGCGATATATAAAAAACTTTGTACCGGAAGTGGCCAAAGTTGAACGCAAAAAATGTTCAAATCTTACCGTGTCAAACTTTTGGCGGGTAAAAACTTAGGTTAATTTACAGTTATGTGCATCTATAAAACCACCATTATGTAGTACATGCACGTGTGTACGGTTGTGCAAAAAATCGTATCAATATTTCAAAACAACATGGATAAATCGTCTGAAATTAGACGGTCAAAGTTGTGTTGTAAATTAAATCGTTTTAAACTTTCGCGGGCATTTACTTTGCCATTTTGAATACTTCGCACCTGAAAATCCGCCATTTTGTAGATCATATTACGGACAATAAATGTACAAAAAATCATAACCATAACTTTAAAACCGCTTTGTACCGGAAGTCGGAAACCTTTTTAAGCGGCAAAACCGACTTATTAAATTTATATTTTGGCGGGAAAATACTCAGCCATTTTGAAAGATATGCCCCTGAAAATTGGCAGTGTTGTAGACTTTTATGCCGACTACAAATATGCAAAACATCAGAGTGATATATTAAAACCCCTTTAAACAGGAAGCCGGCAAAGTGATGTGCAGAGACGCGTCTCATACGTGACGAACTTTACGGAGCCATATTTTGGCCATTTTTAAAGTTATGCAACGCGGACTTTGTGGAATTGTCATCATTTTTTACCATCTATCGTTGTACAAAAAATTAGCGCTCTAGCTCACAAAAGCATTTTTCACAAAAAATCTTTGTCGGTCAAAATATCGGCCATTTTTGAAATTTTCGCAAAATGTGACTAGGATTCGTGGTGCAGCTTGCAATTGTCTATCTTTGTACAAAAAATTAGCGCTCTAGCTCACAACAAGATTTACCGAAAAAATAGCCCTAACACGGAACTTGATAAATCGTGTCAAATTTGGCGGGCAAAATCTCGGCCATTATGGGAGGTTCCCACTTCATAAAAACGCCATATTGTCAGGCATTTTCCAGACTTTTCGCGATTGAAAAATCAAAGCGATATATAAAAAACCACTTTGTACCGGAAGTGGCCAAAGTTGAACGCAAAAAATGTTCAAATCTTACCGTGTCAAACTTTTGGCGGGTAAAAACTTAGGTTAATTTACAGTTATGTGCATCTATAAAACCACCATTATGTAGTACATGCACGTGTGTACGGTTGTGCAAAAAATCGTATCAATATTTCAAAACAACATGGATAAATCGTCTGAAATTAGACGGTCAAAGTTGTGTTGTAAATTAAATCGTTTTAAACTTTCGCGGGCATTTACTTTGCCATTTTGAATACTTCGCACCTGAAAATCCGCCATTTTGTAGATCATATTACGGACAATAAATGTACAAAAAATCATAACCATAACTTTAAACCGCTTTGTACCGGAATCGGAAACCTTTTTAAGCGGCAAAAACCGAACTTATAGATTTGTCATATTTGGCGGGAAAATACTCAGCCATTTTAGATATGCCCCTGAAAATTGGCAGTGTTGTAGACTTTTATGCCGACTACAAATATGCAAAACATCAGAGTGATATATCAAAACCCCTTTAAACAGGAAGCCGGCAAAGTGATGTGCAGAGACGCGTCTCATACGTGACGAACTTTACGGAGCCATATTTTGGCCATTTTTAAAGTTATGCAACCCGGACTTTGTGGAATTGTCATCATTTTTTACCATCTATCGTTGTACAAAAAAATTAGCGCTCTAGCTCACAAAAGCATTTTTCACAAAAATCTTTGTCGGTCAAAATATCGGCCATTTTTGAAATTTTCGCAAATGTGACTAGGATTCGTGGTGCAGCTTGCAATTGTCTATCTTTGTACAAAAAAATAGCGCTCTAGCTCACAACAAGATTTACCGAAAAAATAGCCCTAACACGGAACTTGATAAATCGTGTCAAATTTGGCGGGCAAAATCTCGGCCATTATGGGAGGTTCCCACTTCATAAAAACGCCATATTGTCAGGCATTTTCCAGACTTTTTGCGATTGAAAAATCAAAGCGATATATAAAAACCACTTTGTACCGGAAGTGGCCAAAGTTGAACGCAAAAAATATTCAAATCTTACCGTGTCAAACTTTTGGCGGGTAAAAACTTAGGTTAATTTACAGTTATGTGCATCTATAAAACCACCATTATGTAGTACATGCACGTGTGTACGGTTGTGCAAAAAATCGTATCAATATTTCAAAACAACATGGATAAATCGTCTGAAATTAGACGGTCAAAGTTGTGTTGTAAAATAAATCGTTTTAAACTTTCGCGGGCATTTACTTTGCCATTTTGAATACTTCGCACCTGAAAATCCGCCATTTTGTAGATCATATTACGGACAATAAATGTACAAAAAATCATAACCATAACTTTAAACCGCTTTGTACCGGAAGTCGGAAACCTTTTTAAGCGGCAAAACCGACTTATTAATTCTGTCATATTTGGCGGGAAAATACTCAGCCATTTTGAAAGATATGCCCCTGAAAATTGGCAGTGTTGTAGACTTTTATGCCGACACTACAAATATGCAAAACATCAGAGTGATATATCAAAACCCCTTTAAACAGGAAGCCGGCAAAGTGATGTGCAGAGACGACGCGTCTCATACGTGACGAACTTTACGGAGCCATATTTTGGCCATTTTTAAAGTTATGCAACGCGGACTTTGTGGAATTGTCATCATTTTTTACCATCTATCGTTGTACAAAAAATTAGCGCTCTAGCTCACAAAAGCATTTTTCACAAAAATCTTTGTCGGTCAAAATATCGGCCATTTTTGAAATTTTCGCAAATGTGACTAGGATTCGTGGTGCAGCTTGCAATTGTCTATCTTTGTACAAAAAATTAGCGCTCTAGCTCACAACAAGATTTACCGAAAAAATAGCCCTAACACGGAACTTGATAAATCGTGTAAATTTGGCGGGCAAAATCTCGGCCATTATGGGAGGTTCCCACTTCATAAAAACGCCATATTGTCAGGCATTTTCCAGACTTTTTGCGATTGAAAAATCAAAGCGATATATAAAAACCACTTTGTACCGGAAGTGGCCAAAGTTGAACGCAAAAAATGTTCAAATCTTACCGTGTCAAACTTTTGGCGGGTAAAAACTTAGGTTAATTTACAGTTATGTGCATCTATAAAACCACCATTATGTAGTACATGCACGTGTGTACGGTTGTGCAAAAAATCGTATCAATATTTCAAAACAACATGGATAAATCGTCTGAAATTAGACGGTCAAAGTTGTGTTGTAAATTAAATCGTTTTAAACTTTCGCGGGCATTTACTTTGCCATTTTGAATACTTCGCACCTGAAAATCCGCCATTTTGTAGATCATATTACGGACAATAAATGTACAAAAAATCATAACCATAACTTTAAACCTTACCGGAAGTCGGAAACCTTTTTAAGCGGCAAAACCGACTTATTAAGATTCTGTCATTTTGGGCGGGAAAATACTCAGCCATTTTTGAAAGATATGCCCCTGAAAATTGGCAGTGTTGTAGACTTTTATGCCGACTACAAATATGCAAAACATCAGAGTGATATATCAAAACCCCTTTAAACAGGAAGCCGGCAAAGTGATGTGCAGAGACGCGTCTCATACGTGACGAACTTTACGGAGCCATATTTTGGCCATTTTTAAAGTTATGCAACGCGGACTTTGTGGAATTGTCATCATTTTTTACCATCTATCGTTGTACAAAAAATTAGCGCTCTAGCTCACAAAAGCATTTTTCACAAAAATTTGTCGGTCAAAATATCGGCCATTTTTGAAATTTTCGCAAATGTGACTAGATTCGTGGTGCGCTTGCAATTGTCTATCTTTGTACAAAAAACATCTAGCTAACAAGATTTACCGAAAAAATAGCCCTAACACGGAACTTGATAAATCGTGTCAAATTTGGCGGGCAAAATCTCGGCCATTATGGGAGGTTCCCACTTCATAAAAACGCCATATTGTCAGGCATTTTCCAGACTTTTTGCGATTGAAAAATCAAAGCGATATATAAAAACCACTTTGTACCGGAAGTGGCCAAAGTTGAACGCAAAAAATGTTCAAATCTTACCGTGTCAAACTTTTGGCGGGTAAAAACTTAGGTTAATTTACAGTTATGTGCATCTATAAAACCACCATTATGTAGTACATGCACGTGTGTACGGTTGTGCAAAAAATCGTATCAATATTTCAAAACAACAGATAAATCGTCTGAAAAATTAGACGGTCAAAGTTGTGTTGTAAATTAAATCGTTTTAAACTTTCGCGGGCATTTACTTTGCCATTTTGAATACTTCGCACCTGAAAATCCGCCATTTTGTAGATCATATTACGGACAATAAATGTACAAAAAATCATAACCATAACTTTAAACCGCTTTGTACCGGAAGTCGGAAACCTTTTTAAGCGGCAAAACCGACTTATTAAGATTCTGTCATATTTGGCGGGAAAAACTCAGCCATTTTGAAAGATATGCCCTGAAAATTGGCAGTGTTGTAGACTTTTATGCCGACTACAAATATGCAAAACATAGATGATATATCAAAACCCTTTAAACAGGAAGCCGGCAAAAGGAGTGCAGAGACGGTGTCATACTGTACGAACTTTACGCCATATTTTGGCCATTTTTAAAGTTATGCAACGCGGACTTTGTGGAATTGTCATCATTTTTTACCATCTATCGTTGTACAAAAAAATTAGCGCTCTAGCTCACAAAAGCATTTTTCACAAAAATCTTTGTCGGTCAAAATATCGGCCATTTTTGAAATTTTCGCAAATGTGACTAGGATTCGTGGTGCAGCTTGCAATTGTCTATCTTTGTACAAAAAAAAGCTCTAGCTCACAACAAGATTTACCGAAAAAATAGCCCTAACACGGAACTTGATAAATCGTGTCAAATTTGGCGGGCAAAATCTCGGCACCATTATGGGAGGTTCCCACTTCATAAAAACGCCATATTGTCAGGCATTTTCCAGACTTTTTGCGATTGAAAAATCAAAGCGATATATAAAAAACTTTGTACCGGAAGTGGCCAAAGTTGAACGCAAAAAAGTTCAAATCTTACCGTGTCAAACTTTTGGCGGGTAAAAACTTAGGTTAATTTACAGTTATGTGCATCTATAAAACCACCATTATGTAGTACATGCACGTGTGTACGGTTGTGCAAAAAATCGTATCAATATTTCAAAACAACATGGATAAATCGTCTGAAATTAGACGGTCAAAGTTGTGTTGTAAATTAAATCGTTTTAAACTTTCGCGGGCATTTACTTTGCCATTTTGAATACTTCGCACCTGAAAATCCGCCATTTTGTAGATCATATTACGGACAATAAATGTACAAAAAATCATAACCATAACTTTAAACCGCTTTGTACCGGAAGTCGGAAACCTTTTTAAGCGGCAAAACCGACTTATTAAGATTCTGTCATATTTGGCGGGAAAATACTCAGCCATTTTGAAAGATATGCCCCTGAAAATTGGCAGTGTTGTAGACTTTTATGCCGACTACAAATATGCAAAACATCAGAGTGATATATCAAAACCCTTAAAAAAGCGCAAAAGTGATGTGCAGAGACGCGCTCATACGTGACGAACTTACGGAGCCATATTTTGGCCATTTTTAAAGTTATGCAACTTAAATACGGGACTTTGTGGAATTTTCATCATTTTTTACCATCTATCGTTGTACAAAAAATTAGCGCTCTAGCTCACAAAAGCATTTTTCACAAAAATCTTTGTCGGTCAAAATATCGGCCATTTTTGAAATTTTCGCAAATGTGACTAGGATTCGTGGTGCAGCTTGCAATTGTCTATCTTTGTACAAAAAATTAGCGCTCTAGCTCACAACAAGATTTACCGAAAAAATAGCCCTAACACGGAACTTGATAAATCGTGTCAAATTTGGCGGGCAAAATCTCGGCCATTATGGGAGGTTCCCACTTCATAAAAACGCCATATTGTCAGGCATTTTCCAGACTTTTTGCGATTGAAAAATCAAAGCGATATATAAAAACACTTTGTACCGAAGTGAACGCAAAAAAATCAAAAAATTACTTACTGTCAAACTTTTGGCGGGTAAAAACTTAGGTTAATTTACATTTATGTGCATCTATAAAACCACCATTATGTAGTACATGCACGTGTGTACGGTTGTGCAAAAAATCGTATCAATATTTCAAAACAACATGGATAAATCGTCTGAAATTAGACGGTCAAAGTTGTGTTGTAAATTAAATCGTTTTAAACTTTCGCGGGCATTTACTTTGCCATTTTGAATACTTCGCACCTGAAAATCCGCCATTTTGTAGATCATATTACGGACAATAAATGTACAAAAAATCATAACCATAACTTTAAACCGCTTTGTACCGGAAGTCGGAAACCTTTTTAAGCGGCAAAACCGACTTATTAAGATTCTGTCATATTTGGCGGGAAAATACTCAGCCATTTTGAAAGATATGCCCCTGAAAATTGGCAGGTTGTAGTGACTTTTATACCGACTACAAATATGCAAAAACATTAGAGTGATATATCAAAACCCCTTTAAACAGGAAGCCGGCAAAGTGATGTGCAGAGACGCGTCTCATACGTGACGAACTTTACGGAGCCATATTTTGGCCATTTTTAAAGTTATGCAACGCGGACTTTGTGGAATTGTCATCATTTTTTACCATCTATCGTTGTACAAAAAATTAGCGCTCTAGCTCACACAAGCATTTTTCACAAAAATCTTTGTCGGTCAAAATATCGGCCATTTTTGAAATTTTCGCAAATGTGACTAGGATTCGTGGTGCAGCTTGCAATTGTCTATCTTTGTACAAAAAATTAGCGCTCTAGCTCACAACAAGATTTACCGAAAAAATAGCCCTAACACGGAACTTGATAAATCGTGTCAAATTTGGCGGGCAAAATCTCGGCCATTATGGGAGGTTCCCACTTCATAAAAACGCCATATTGTCAGGCTTTTCCAGACTTTTTGCGATTGAAAAATCAAAGCGATATATAAAAAAACTTTGTACCGGAAGTGGCCAAAGTTGAACGCAAAAAATGTTCAAATCTTACCGTGTCAAACTTTTGGCGGGTAAAAACTTAGGTTAATTTACAGTTATGTGCATCTATAAAACCACCATTATGTAGTACATGCACGTGTGTACGTTTGTGCAAAAAATCGTATCAATATTTCAAAACAACAGATAAATCGTCTGAAATTAGACGGTCAAAGTTGTGTTGTAAATTAAATCGTTTTAAACTTTCGCGGGCATTTACTTTGCCATTTTGAATACTTCGCACCTGAAAATCCGCCATTTTGTAGATCATATTACGGACAATAAATGTACAAAAAATAACACACATAACCCTAACCCTAACCCTAACCCTAACTTTTTAAGCGGCAAAACCGACTTATTAAGATTCTGTCATATTTGGCGGGAAAATACTCAGCCATTTTGAAAGATATGCCCCTGAAAATTGGCAGTGTTGTAGACTTTTATGCCGACTACAAATATAAACAAAACATCAGAGTGATATATCAAAACCCCTTTAAACAGGAAGCCGGCAAAGTGATGTGCAGAGACGCGTCTCATACGTGACGAACTTTACGGAGCCATATTTTGGCCATTTTTAAAGTTATGCAACGCGGACTTTGTGGAATTGTCATCATTTTTTACCATCTATCGTTGTACAAAAAATTAGCGCTCTAGCTCACAAAAGCATTTTTCACAAAAATCTTTGTCGGTCAAAAAATCGGCCATTTTTGAAATTTTCGCAAATGTGACTAGGATTCGTGGTGCAGCTTGCAATTGTCTATCTTTGTACAAAAAATTAGCGCTCTAGCTCACAACAAGATTTACCGAAAAAATAGCCCTAACACGGAACTTGATAAATCGTGTCAAATTTGGCGGGCAAAATCTCGGCCATTATGGGAGGTTCCCACTTCATAAAAACGCCATATTGTCAGGCATTTTCCAGACTTTTTGCGATTGAAAAATCAAAGCGATATATAAAAACCACTTTGTACCGGAAGTGGCCAAAGTTGAACGCAAAAAATGTTCAAATCTTACCGTGTCAAACTTTTGGCGGGTAAAAACAGGTTAATTTACAGTTATGTGCATCTATAAAACCACCATTATGTACAGTTACGTCATGCACGTGTGTACGGTTGTGCAAAAAATCGTATCAATATTTCAAAACAACATGGATAAATCGTCTGAAATTAGACGGTCAAAGTTGTGTTGTAAATTAAATCGTTTTAAACTTTCGCGGGCATTTACTTTGCCATTTTGAATACTTCGCACCTGAAAATCCGCCATTTTGTAGATCATATTAACAATAAATGTACAAAAAAATTATAACCATAACTTTAAACCGCTTTGTACCGGAAGTCGGAAACCTTTTTAAGCGGCAAAACCGACTTATTAAGATTCTGTCATTTTTGGCGGGAAAATACTCAGCCATTTTGAAAGATATGCCCCTGAAAATTGGCAGTGTTGTAGACTTTTATACCGACTACAAATATGCAAAACATCAGAGTGATATATCAAAACCCCTTTAAACAGGAAGCCGGCAAAGTGATGTGCAGAGACGCGTCTCATACGTGACGAACTTTACGGAGCCATATTTTGGCCATTTTTAAAGTTATGCAACGCGGACTTTGTGGAATTGTCATCATTTTTTACCATCTATCGTTGTACAAAAAATTAGCGCTCTAGCTCACAAAAGCATTTTTCACAAAAATTTTGTCGGTCAAAATATCGGCCATTTTTGAAATTTTCGCAAATGTGACTAGGATTCGTGGTGCAGCTTGCAATTGTCTATCTTTGTACAAAAAATTAGCGCTCTAGCTCACAACAAGATTTACCGAAAAAATAGCCCTAACACGGAACTTGATAAATCGTGTCAAATTTGGCGGGCAAAATCTCGGCCATTATGGGAGGTTCCCACTTCATAAAAACGCCATATTGTCAGGCATTTTCCAGACTTTTTGCGATTGAAAAATCAAAGCGATATATAAAAACACTGTACCGGAAGTGGCCAAGTTGAACGCAAAAAATGTTCATCAAATCTTACCGTGTCAAACTTTTGGCGGGTAAAAACTTAGGTTAATTTACAGTTATGTGCATCTATAAAACCACCATTATGTAGTACATGCACGTGTGTACGGTTGTGCAAAAAATCGTATCAATATTTCAAAACAACATGGATAAATCGTCTGAAATTAGACGGTCAAAGTTGTGTTGTAAATTAAATCGTTTTAAATTTCGCGGGCATTTACTTTGCCATTTTGAATACTTCGCACCTGAAAATCCGCCATTTTGTAGATCATATTACGGACAATAAATGTACAAAAAAATCATAACCATAACTTTAAAACCGCTTTGTACCGGAAGTCGGAAACCTTTTTAAGCGGCAAAACCGACTTATTAAGATTATGTCATTTTTGGCGGGAAAATACTCAGCCATTTTGAAAGATATGCCCCTGAAAATTGGCAGTGTTGTAGACTTTTATACCGACTACAAATATGCAAAACATCAGAGTGATATATTAAAACCCCTTGAAAACAGGAAGCCGGCAAAGTGATGTGCAGAGACGCGTCTCATACGTGACGAACTTTACGGAGCCATATTTTGGCCATTTTTAAAGTTATGCAACCCGGACTTTGTGGAATTGTCATCATTTTTTACCATGTATCGTTGTACAAAAAATTAGCGCTCTAGCTCACAAAAAGCATTTTTCACAAAAATCTTTGTCGGTCAAAATATCGGCCATTTTTGAAATTTTCGCAAATGTGACTAGGATTCGTGGTGCAGCTTGCAATTGTCTATCTTTGTACAAAAAAATTAGCGCTCTAGCTCACAACAAGATTTACCGAAAAAATAGCCCTAACACGGAACTTGATAAATCGTGTCAAATTTGGCGGGCAAAATCTCGGCCATTATGGGAGGTTCCCACTTCATAAAAACCATATTGTCAGGCATTTTCCAGACTTTTTGCGATTGAAAAATCAAAGCGATATATAAAAACCACTTTGTACCGGAAGTGGCCAAAGTTGAAGCAAAAAAAATTTCAAATCTTACCGTGTCAAACTTTTGGCGGGTAAAAACTTAGGTTAATTTACAGTTATGTGCATCTATAAAACCACCATTATGTAGTACATGCACGTGTGTACGGTTGTGCAAAAAATCGTATCAATATTTCAAAACAACATGGATAAATCGTCTGAAATTAGACGGTCAAAGTTGTGTTGTAAATTAAATCGATTTAAACTTTCGCGGGCATTTACTTTGCCATTTTGAATACTTCGCACCTGAAAATCCGCCATTTTGTAGATCATATTACGGACAATAAATGTACAAAAAATTATAACCATAACTTTAAACCGCTTTGTACCGGAAGTCGGAAAACTTTTTAAGCGGCAAAACCGACTTATTAAGATTCTGTCATTTTTGGCGGGAAAATACTCAGCCATTTTGAAAGATATGCCCCTGAAAATTGGCAGTGTTGTAGACTTTTATGCCGACTACAAATATGCAAAACATCAGAGTGATATATCAAAACCCCTTTAAACAGGAAGCCGGCAAAGTGATGTGCAGAGACGCGTCTCATACGTGACGAACTTTACGGAGCCATATTTTGGCCATTTTTAAAGTTATGCAACGCGGACTTTGTGGAATTGTCATCATTTTTTACCATCTATCGTTGTACAAAAAATTACGCTCTAGCTCACAAAAGCATTTTTCACAAAAATCTTTGTCGGTCAAAATATCGGCCATTTTTGAAATTTTCGCAAATGTGACTAGGATTCGTGGTGCAGCTTGCAATTGTCTATCTTTGTACAAAAAATTAGCGCTCTAGCTCACAACAAGATTTACCGAAAAAAAGCCCTAACACGGAACTTGATAAATCGTGTCAAATTTGGCGGGCAAAATCTCGGCCATTATGGGAGGGTTTCCCACTTCATAAAAACGCCATATTGTCAGGCATTTTCCAGACTTTTTGCGATTGAAAAATCAAAGCGATATATAAAAAAACACTTTGTACCGGAAGTGGCCAAAGTTGAACGCAAAAAAATGTTCAAATCTTACCGTGTCAAACTTTTGGCGGGTAAAAAACTTAGGTTAATTTACAGTTATGTGCATCTATAAAACCACCATTATGTAGTACATGCACGTGTGTACGGTTGTGCAAAAAATCGTATCAATATTTCAAAAAACAAAAATCGGGATATGCAAAAAAAAAATTAAAAATCCTTTTTGTAAAATAATTTTGTAAAAAAAAATCTTTTAAAAAAATGCCATTTTTTCTTTTTCAAAGTTGAATTTTCAAAAATGAAAAAATTTATTTTTTTAAAAAATGACGCATTTCCTAAATTAAAAAAAAAAAACCTAAAAAATTGAAAGTTTTTTTTTTCATAAACAAAAATTTTGTAAAAACACCCAAAACAATTTTTTTTTAAAATTTTCAATTAAGTCAAAATTTTCAGCAAAAATTATTTTTTTTAATTTTTGCATTTGTACAACTAAATTTTTTACAGTTAATTAAAAAATCTCCCTTTGCTAAAAATTTTTTTTCTTTTTACCATATTATTTTTTTAAAAATTTAATCAGTTTTTTTGAAAAAAAAAAAAAAAAAAAAAAAATTAACAGCTTATTGTGAACGTATTTTTAAAAAAAAAAAAAAAAAATAAAAAAAATCGTTCATTTCAAATTAAAAACGCAAAATTGCACCAAAAATTTTTTTTGTCATTTTGCTTTTATTTAATTTTTTTAGCAAAAAAAATTTCAGTGAAAAAAAATTTTTCAAATTGTTTCAAAAAAAAACAAAATTTTCAAAAATTTTTGTTTTAAAATTAATTGGTACGTAAAAAAAATAAAACAAAAAATGTTGGTGCAATTTTTTCAAAAAAAACCTTTTTTAAAAAAAAAATCAATAACTCGTAAAAATTTTCGCACGGAAAAAATAATGGGTAAATTTTTTAAAAAAAAAAAAAAAAATTTATTGTATTTATTTTGGTATCATGCATTTTTTTTTTGTTTTGTAAAAAATTTGAAATTAAAAAACCATTTTTTTTTCAAAAAAAAAAATTAAAAAAATTAATCAAAAAACCATAAACCAAATTAAAATAAAAAAATTTTTCAGACTAATTAAAAAATTTAAAAAAAAAAAAAAGACTTTTTGTTGTTTGGAAAAATTTAAATTTTTTTTTACAATTGAAAAAACATCAGGTTTTTAAAAAATTTATTTTGGCTGTGAAAAATATTCCATTTTTGTAAACCATTTATAAAAAATTTAAAAACACCCCCGAAAAAAATTTTATTAAAAAATTTTTGAAAAAAAATTTTTTTAAAAAAAAAAATCTTTAAATTATAAAATCCATTATACAATCTAAAAAATTTGTGTGTCTTTTGGAATTTTTAGCCATGCCCTTTTTTTTGTAAAAATTTTGAACTTTTTGTTGTTTTTTAAAATATTCAAAAAATTTGTAAATTTATTTCAAAAAAAAATCAAAAAAATTTTGTAAACATTTTACAGACAATTTTAAAATTTTAAATTTTAAAAAAAAAATGAATTGATTTAATTAAAAAGTTTATTTTGATAAAAAAAAATTTCAAAAAGTTTAAAAATTTAAAAAAAAATTTAAATTTATAAATACAAAAAAAACGTTTAATTAAAAACAAAAAAATAAAAAAAAAAAAATCAACAAAAAACAAATTTAAAAAAAATTTTAAAAAAAAAAAAAAAACTTTAACTTGACAAAAAAAGATCAGTTCCCTATTGTAAATATTTTTAGCAATTTTTAAAATCAAATTCAGCAAAAAATAAAATTTCAACCTAAAAAAAAAAAATAAAAAAAAAAAAAAAAAGTTACACCGTGAAAAATTAATGTTACGTTTTTATTTTTTTTTAAAAATGCAAACATTTTGTAAAAAAAATTTTCAAAAAATAAAATTAAAAAAAATGGAAAATTTTTACGCATTTAAAAATGGGCAAATTCATAACCAAAAAGTTTATTTTCACATTTGATGCCTAATTTTAAAAATTGATTTTGCATTTTTTTGAAATCATGTCATTTAACAAATTAAAACAAAAAAAAAATTTTTTTTTGAAAAAAATGATGAATAAAAAAATAAATTTCAAAAAAATTTGAAAACCAAAAACCAAATTTCGCGTGAAAAAAAACGTAAAATTAAATCGAATTTGCAAATACCTTGCTTGCAAAAAAAAAAACTTCAATTACAAAAAAAAATAAATAAAAAAAAAAAAAATTCAAAAATCAAAAAAAAAAAAAAAAATGTCCCGCAAAAATTTGTTTACAAACCTAAAAAAAAAAAAAAAAAATAATCAAGACTCAATGATCGTCTACTGAATTTTTTTTTGAAAAAAAAATCTTTTTGAAGTAAATTTTGAAAATTTTGTTTGTTGTAATTAAAAAAAAAACCATTTTTGGCAAAATTTTTGCCATTGTAAAGTTTCATCAATTTTTTACATTTTTTTCATTCAAATTTTTTTAATATCTTCAAAACATATTGAAAATCATAAAAATTAACTTGCAAAGGCTTTTTCAAAAACAAAAAAAACGTTACAAAAACATTTTACACACCAGGTAAAAAAATTGCAAAGTTTAAATCGTCCCTCAAATTTGGAGTTATTCCTTTTACAAAGTCCCTTTTTATTTTTTAAACTCTTAAAATTATGCAACGTTACATAGGTTTTGTGTTAGAATTGTTTTGTATACATTTTTTATTAAAATTTTTTTATAAACACCAACTGTAAATTCAATAAAAAAAAAAATTGCTCTTTTGACGGCATAAAAATTGCATCCCAAAATAAATTAAAAAATAATTTTAAAAAATTTTACTAAAAAAGTTTTTTTTTAAAAATTTTTTATGGCTGTTTAAAAAGGTAAAAAAATATAAACATGTAAAAAAATGATACCGCCCCAATTTTCATAACTTTAAATTTTTTTTTTTTTAAATTACAACATTTTTAATTAAATTTGCTCAAATCCGTTTGCATTTAAAAATTAATTCAATTTTTTTTTACGGTTCCGATAACATACAAAACAATTTGAAAAAAATTTCGGTAAATTTGCAAATTAAAATTTGAAAAAATTATAAAGAAAAATGGTTAATTAGGGTTAAACTTTTTTTTTGGTTGGGTCAAATGTTTATGTTTGGGTTGTAATTGAAAAATACTTTCCTTCGTGTATCAAAAAAAAACTTGCAAAATTTTTTTTTGTAATTAAAAGCCCTTTTACGTTAAATTTATTTATTTCAAAAAAAATTTTTAAATCATACACATTGTTTAAAATTTATGAACAACAAAATGTGTAAAATACCATATTTCAAAAAATTTATTTTTTTAAAATAACTGTCTTGACCTTAAAAATGTAGTTTGAAAAATGGATAAAAAATGTGTAAGTTATACTATCGAAACTTGAATGAAGATAAAACAGGTAAAAATCGAAATTTTTATTGTTTGTTTCTTTAAAAAAAAAAAAACATTTACGCATTTTTATAAAATTTTTTCATACTTTACAAAGTTTAACAAACTAGGTCGGTTAAAAAACAACAAAATTTTCAAATTTGAAATGCTTGCGTTTTTTTCACATATTTAATATACAAAAATTTGTTTGAGTCCAATCAAAATTTTTTTAAAGTTCTCGTTTAAATTAACAGTTTTAATATTCATTTTGTGTGGTAAAATGTTGAAAAATTAAAAAACGTGCATTTTGAAAAATTAAAAAAAAAAAAAAATCATTTGTATAAAAAAATTTTTGCAAAAAAAAAAAATAAAAAAAAATTAAAAAAAAAAAAATAAAAAATTCCTTTTTCAAACTTTTTAAATGCGTAAATAAAATTTAAAAATAAAAAAAAAAATTGCTTTTTTTTTGCGCAATCAGTATAAAACAATTTGGCAAAAATGTAATTTAATAATTTTTTTTAGAAAAAATCAAAAACTATTATTCATCTTCCCAAAAAAGTAGAATACACGTTTAAGTATGGCAATAAAAAATGTTGTTAAATTAATCAAATCAATTTAAAATGCACTTTTAAGTTAAAAATGCTTTGCGAAAAAGTTAAAATACTTAAAATTTAGCAAAAAATCGCATTTAAATTTCGCCCATCAAAATTTTAAAAAAATTTACTACCAAAATTTTGCGATTAAGGTTTTACCGTTTTTGATTTTAAAAAAAAAACCTTTTTAAACCGCATTTTAAAAAATCAAATTTAAATTTTTAAAAAAAACTTGCGGTTTAAGTTACGTACCTTTATAGTAAGAAAAAAACCTTTTTTAAAAAAAAAAATCCTTTGACTTCATGACGTAAAACATTTAAATTTGAAAAAATGTCACCTAAGTGTAAAGGAAAAAAATGTTATCCCCCCTGTCCACAGATTTTTCTTCGATTATTTGTAATGAAATATTATAAATAAAATGTAACAAAAATGACCTTAAACATAAACAATAAAATTTGAATGACAATTGTAAACAGGTGTAATTTGTATCAAAAAACTAACAGGTACATTAAATTAATAAAAACTTTTGTAAAAAAAACTTAAAAAAATTTCAAAAAAATATTTTAAAAAAAAATTTTTAATTTTTAAAATTGTAAAATCATTTTTTAAATTAACGGCCAAATTGTAAAAATTACATAAAAACAAAAAAAAAAACATTTAAACGCGAAATTTAAAAATTTTCAAATGTGTAAATTCAAAATTAAATCTTTATATTCAATGCCATTACGTAAAATATATTAGGTTTTAAAAAAACAAAAAAAAAAAATTTAAAAAATTTGAAAAAAAAAAAAAACAAAAAAAATTCAAAAATTAAAAAAAAAAAAAAAAAAAAAAAAAAACTTTGAAAAAATCATTTTACAAATTTTTTAAAAAAAAAAAAAAAATTTTCAAATTTAAAAATTTTTTTAAATTTGAAAATGATTCATTCAAAAACTTTTATATTGCAACATTTTTAAAAAAATATTTTATTAAAAATATTTTGAAAAATTTTTCAAAAAAATCCATTTTCACTCACAAAAATTTGTGTTTCAATTTATTTTTTGTTTAGGTTATTTTTTTTTTTGTTTGAAATTTTTGAATGTTAATGAACGATTGTTTCATAACATTTTTTTTTTTCAAAAAAAAAAAAAAAAATAAAAACATCTTAATTTTCTTTACATAAAAATTAAGTCAATTTACTGAAATTTAAAATACTAAAATTTATAATTGTATGAACGTTGCTATCTTATCCGAAGTTCGAAAATGTATAAAAAAAAAAAAAATGGCCACAGCTGTAAAAAATCAAAACCAAAGTGGCTTTATTATATACTTTTTTAAATGACTTTTGTATTTAGTTCAATATTTTGATAAAATGAAAAATATTTTAAATATTACTTAATATAATTGTTATATTTAAATTAGAACATTATCTTTATTTAACCTAGGTGAATACTATTTTAAAGTATGCTCATTTTTTTACTCATAAATGTCATTTTTAAACCGTTTATAGTTATATTTTTGCTCTTTTTTCCCTATATTTTAATACATTACAGTCAATCGATTTATTTTCTTGTTTCAAATTAAACAGAATATAATAGACTTCATTGTTTACAATATTGCTTATTTTTTTGTTTAATTCCAGGAATATGGTGCTCTACAAGCTCCTGAGGGAAATCATGAGAAACTATTTATAAGATCTTTAAGGATTAAAAATGGACCGAAGGAGGAAAAGGCGCTAAGTAGGTGAAAAAAAATAGCTTAAAAAACGAAATTCAAAAAATAATTTTTCACTTGATTATGAAAAATCATGATGGTCAATCGCATTCAAAAATTAGGGATTACAAATCAAGAAAAACATGTTTATATTTTAAAACAAAAACAATATCAATTTAATTTAACTTTGTACCTCCGTGTTAAATTCCGCCATTTGTTTGTGTTGTAAAAAAAAATAGTGATTGAATTTTAATTAAAATCTTCTTCAATTATTTACAAAAGTAGTATCAAAATTTACATAAAATAATACGTTTTTTAAAGTAAAAATCAACTTAAGTAAATCAATTAAGCATGCGGCAAAATTATTAATAAGTAATTTATTTTTTTAAAAAAAAATTCTTGATGTAAATTTTGAAAAAATTTGTCTGAATTTATAGAAAGATAAAATTTTGTCACAAAAAAAAAGCCGAACTTTATGGCCATGCAAAAAAATTTTTGAATTTTTTTGAAAATAAAAAAAATTTTAAAAAAATATCAACCCCTATTATCAAGTTAAATTTAAAAAATGTTTTCCATTTTCAATTTACCGTATTAAAATTTTGTGTTTTCGTCTCATTATGAAACAGAAAAAAACCAAGGTTTATATATATAAATTTACCTGAAAATTTAGTAATTTATTGCATGTAATATATATTTTTTTAAATGAAATAAAATCAGATCTAAAATTTTTGTATAAAAATTTTAAATATCAATTTTTGCAACCATTTTTGATTATAGATGAATTCAAAATTGAAATGTTGAAAAATTGAAAACCTTTTTGAATTTTTTAACTTTTCGATGAAAAAAAATAATATGGTTTAAAAAATGACTATGGGTAGGATTGATGAGACTGTTAGTGAAATTATTGCATGTAATATATAGAAGACTTATAAGAAAACTATTTTTAAACTAATGAAATAAATTTGTTACAATATGTATAAAAATGGATGAAAATTAGTGATATTTTTTTGCAATATACTGAATACTGTATGAGAATGCTAAAAAATGATATATAGATGAAATGTAAAAATAAAAATGAATATAAAACCACTATGATGAAACGAAAATATGAACAGTGAGCAAATGCGAAATCATCAATGGTAAGTATATAAGGTATTAAAAAATGAAGAAAAAGAAAATTGGTAATATTTGATGTGATTGAATGAATTGATTGAATATAAGTTTGAATGTATGTATGTAGTATGTATGTATGTATGTGTGTTTGTATGTGTATTATTTGTTTTTGTATATGTGTTTGTGTTCGAACAAAGGGAAATATTGAGAAAATAACAGTAAGTTTAAAAAAATAATTGGGAATGATAAGCAGCTTGCTCTCAAAAGTTAGCTATATTCTCTTATCCTTGTGAAAAAATAAAGAAAAAAAAAGAAATAATAAAAGATGCAAAGTCATTAAGGCTTTATTTATTTATTTATATATTTATTTATTTATTTATTTTGTTTTTCGTTTAAATTACAGCTAAACCTAAGACAGAAAGGAGGAAAGGACCAAGGAAGAGTAGACAACAGGGATTGACAGGGAGGAAAAGGAAACAATGTCCAATTTGTGCCATTGAAATTGTGCATCTGCCGAGACATTTGCGAGAACAGCATAACCTGGCAGAGGACAGTCTTAGGAAGACTGTGGTTGAGGTAAAGATATCAAGCTTAAAAAATCCCGTACACACAACAAAGAGTGTCCAGTGGAGGGCTGCCTTTCAAAGGATCAAAACTTGAGCCGCCATTTGAAAACAAATTCATGGGCTAACGGATGTTGAACAAAAGCCTGTACTTGCAAAGGTATGGCACAACATTGGTTAAATAGCATTATATAATAATATTCGCTTTACATCACGGGTCTCCAAATACATTCATCAATTGTTTTGTATTCTTCATAAAAGTTATAGAATGTTCTGTTTCTGCGTAGTATATCACAAACGGCAAGACAACAATCGGATAATTTATCAATTTCTACCTAAACGTTGTTAGGCTTCAAAAAGGAAACAAAATTTGTATACAAATGTAATATCAATCAGTTATGTATTATAACTTACGGATTGCAACTTCGTAAATATCATTTACACGTAAAGCTATTTTCTATATCAATAGTTGATTGTGATCTGTTATTGCAAACTTTGCCATGTACCAGGATCAATTTACCCCCTTGTATAAGTTAACAGAATATAAACCAATTAAAAGGAATTAAAAAGGGGCCCTTGCTTCAATTTTTCATCATTTCCAGGCAGCAGCCTGCAAAGCAACAGCCAACACTCCATCAATACAGGTAAACATAGTGTTTTTACAAACTACAACAAAATAGTAGTGAAATTCTTGTAAAAGGTTTATTGCATTATGATTATTTCAGATAGCAGCAGATCAGACTTTCCATCGGCCAACCATTCCAAGTTTAAATCATATAATTGATTATATATATAAAGAAACATGACTTGTTTTGATATCCACATCATAAGATTAGTGTATAGTGATAAAAAATTTTAAAAAAATATAAAGGGGCGTAACTATTATAGAAGTTATTTGTATTCAAATGAAATAGTAAAACCTCGCCGTATATAGCAGTATAATATTTATTTACTTCAGTCTAAATCAAGCATGCATGAGCTTCGACGTTGTCTCGGATAGCCAGGTAGCATATTTTTACATGTTTTGTCTTGCAAATTTCCAGCAACTGAAAAATTCCGCCTCTGAACTATGCAAAAATGCCGATTGAAAAGAAGTTGGCTTTAATTAATAATAATCCACTATTTTTCCATATATTTTGATATGATAGCAATGATCGCAAGGACATAATTTGACGTCCCTTAACTACAGAAATATCAACTCATGTTTGAAATATTACGATCAACTTAAACTAAATGTGAAAATAAATTTATACTGCATATCTAATATATATTTTTCGTTATCAGTGTTTTGAAAAAATAATTAAACTAATTTTGCTATTATTTCAGGATGACTGTGATGACATGTTACCCTATGGGGAGGACATTATTTCTGTAAGTAGTTAATAGCATTTGATTATATTTATCATTTCGAATATATTAATTCACACGATCAATTTGTTGTCATGCTTGAATAAAATGCAAAATCCAATTCGCCAGTTAAACATATGGGTTGCATTTATCATGTAACAGCATTTTATTACCTTTTGTCTTTTCTTTCAGAATTCAATCTTTGGCTCTGAAGACTTATTTGACACCTGTGATGAAGAGGAAGATAGTTCTGGTCTTAACACGGTAAATATTCACTTAATTTATAATGGAAGAGATGAAATTATAAACAGGATAATTTCATTCATCTTTTATTGCAAATAAATACAGATTTTTTTTTCTACATGATTTTCAATGATTGTTATGGCTTGCAGTTCTGGAGTAGATAAACTAGCATTGACCAACATGATTGATAAATTTAAACTAGAGATGTAAAATCAAATGAATTCTGAATTATTGCACCGTGTATTATATTCAAGATGGATTTTTTCAGTTACGGATTGGAAATACATTTCATTTCAGGAGGAAGAAGTAACTGTTTCTTGTACTCTAGCTGCGAACAGTTGGACCGATAGTAAGTGTTATTGCAAACATAATCTTTTTTTTATATCTTTATACCAGTGTGTGTTCTATAAAACTCGAATCTTCAGTGAAATATCAATGTGCTCCACCGCTTGTAATAAAATCAATGATTACACAAGTAACTCAGATATGCTAATGGAGTAACTAGATCATCATATATGTGTCAATTGGAATATTTACTTTGTAGATGAAGTTCTTTCGAGATTCCATAGATACTTAATTTCACTGGAGCGAAACAAATCCCCGCTGGCAGCCTCCCAGCATGCCTGTACTGTATGGAGGATTTGGAAGTCTATAGACAGTGGACTACGGGTCAAGGCGTGGGAGGGGCCTGGCCCACTCCGTCAGTGGTTTGAGGATGAGAGGCGGACAAAGACACCAGGAAGCATACGATCATACCTGGAGTCAGCACTTGAATTTATTGCATTCCTGAAGGTTGACGAAGTCGCCACTGACCACAACAAGCTAACGGAGTTATCAGAGGCAGTCATCAGATGGCAGCGTTCCATGGCGAGGCCATCAGCTGTAAGACGGGTCGAAGTTGCCGTCAAAGCAAGCGGTCAGTCCCAATTTCTTTGCATTCTGTAATATATATTTCTCTGCTATTGTATTGAAGATGTTTCACGTTTTCTGTTAAATCTTAAGAAAGACAATCTTCAAGGCGTAATGATTATATTGTTTTATTTCAAAATGGGTCATACCTTGTTAGCGGATAGCCTTTACTGTAAAATTACAGTTTATGATGTCGAATAAGAGTCACTAATTGTAACAAATTGCAATTGAGTTTGTTTTAATTTTCAGACGAAAGAATTACTCCGGAGGACACAACCAACTTTTTTAAATCAGACCATGTTAATAAAATACTTCTCAGAGCAGATCAGGTGAAAAAGAACCTTACGAATGCAACGAAAGTCGACATATATAACATCAGGGATTATTTGTTAATATATATAATTCTGACCAACGGCCAGCGGGCCTCCTGTATTCATGGCATCACATTAGGTACAGTTGTAAGAGCTCTGGAGAATGGAAGAGACGCGGACTACGCAATATGTTTGGTCGCCAGCCATAAGACCAATTATCGAACACCGGCCACACTGACATTTGATAGGCATAGTATGGGGTTACTAGAGCTATATATTCAACTCAGGCGCGTCCAGGTTTCGTCCCGGAAATCCACGATGACGTCAAGTATAACTTATTTTTGACATCCACCAACAGCCCAATGTCGACACATGCCATTAGACTGGCTATGGGACAAATATGGGAAGAGGTGAATAATACTTGTTTCTATGTTGCAGATTTTCTTACCTGTTTTGTAAATAACTACAATTATATGACAAACGCACCCTACTCTTTCAATAAGATAATTACGGTTAGCTGCATGAAAGAATTTTCTCATCACTAAATATCTCGATTTTAGTAAGAATGTTAATTTTCGATTTCGAGAGAACATTATTGGGACACTATTCATTAAATTAAAAACATTTCCTAGTAAACTTATTGATAATATTATCACTATTACTGTCTTTATATGTTAACACAGGCCGGGAACACGACCCACTTAAACCCCACCAAGCTGAGGCAGGCCATCGTCACGGGCGTTAGGCAGAAAAATCCTGACGCCCGTGACATTTTGGCCAACCAAATGACACACACGGCCAAATTGCCAGGACCAACATTATCGTCTTATCCAAAGGGAATCGGAGTCAGTGAAGGCGGTACAGTTGATCCGGGAGACGATGGCTCCCAGAAAGCAACGTGAGTATGATATAAAAAAAACACTGTTTATTTCTTTTTGATAATCTTAACTATAACTTTGCTCAATCTTACATAAAGCGTTTTATCCCTAAATATCATGAACCTCATTTCGGTATCAATTTACTTAAAAGTCTATGTGTTATTTGTTATATAAAAATAGAAGAAATACATAGTTCTGATCATAAGTTCTACAAGTTATTTCCATTTTTGCCTAACAACAGTTTGATGCTACACTTATGAAATATTGTTAAATATCGCAATATTGGTATAAATTTTATCTATTTTTTCTGACATGCAGTTGCTGTTTTGAGCGCCGATATAGAAAATGAGGACCTGTTTGAAGCCAATGTGCCTAAAGTGCGACGTGAGTATGATGAAAAATTCCAGTTTTATTCTTTTCAAAAGACTTTACTAGTATTTTGCTCAATTTCACAGTAAGCGTTTTATCCATAAATATAATGAAACCCACTCTTGCATAATTTTACCTAAAAGTCCATGTGTTATTTGTTATATAAGAAAAGAAGAAATACATAGTTCTGATCATAAGTTTAACAAGTTATTTTCCTTTTTGCCTAATAACAGTGTTATGTTACACTGATGGAATATTGTTACACAGAACATTGTATAGCAAGAACATTGTAAGAGTTATTACCCTTTACACATAACCACGTGTTTATATGATATAGGTCATGGAATTGTCTAAATTGTTAACAAATCTTCATCCTAAATAGAACATTCAACGACAAATCCCAACGACAGAATTGTTGACGAGATCGCAGAACTGATAATATCCCAAAATGATGATGGTAAGCGAATAAGAAAATGTCTAAAAAACAATAGTACAAAGAAGTGTGCGGGACGCAAAATTATTAAAATGTCAAAACATAAAAAATAAAATATTTTAAGCATCTTTCATGACACCAAAAAGTTTTCAATATTGGTAAAAAAAAAATTTTATTTATCTGACATGTAGTTGCTGATTTGAGCGCCAATACAGAAGTTGAGGACCGGCATGAAGTAAATACTCCCGATGAAGATAAAGCGCGACGTAAGTATGACAGAAAAGTTTAGTGTTTATTTCTTAATAGACTTAACTAATACTCTGTTCAATGTCATAGTAAGCATTTTATCCATAATTATTATGAAACCCATTCTTGTATAAATTTACTGAAAAATCTGTGTGTTATTTGTCACAAAAGACAATAAGAAATAAATAATTCTGCCCACAATTTCTACAAAACAGGAAAACTCATTAAATCTTGACATGAAATCCATTAAAAAGACATGGCCAATTTATCATATATTAAAGCAACAATATCCATGCTTACCATTGTTGTAGTTAAGTGAATTGAAATATGAAACATTATTTTACGCTGTTCATTTTCCCTACAATTAAATAGTCAATGATTATTAGAAAGAACTTAATATTTGAGTATGTGTATTCAAGATGTTGCTTACTGTGCTATTTTCTATACAAATAGATAGGTAAAAGGTAAAATTTGACAAATCAAGAAAGTCAATAATCCAAAAAGTACTAATATAAACCTTTCGTTTCTGTTTTGTTAGATAAGATCAGAGGAAAACACCCACGCACGACAACACAATGAAGTTGAACTCGCCGTTGCAAATTCAGCATGGGAGGCGATTATTTCTGCAAGAACATGCAGAGTACTTCTTCAAGGAATTTCATGAATATGTTAACGGGGAAAAGAAAATTACTAAATCCGACATCATGATAAGACTCCAGTCAACAGCAAAGAGAAGAGACATTCTAAATGAATATACCCATATAGATGATATTGGGAAAAGAATAGCCTATCGGTTAAGGACTGCAAAAAAAGAAAACAAATGATGTAATGAACAAAAAAAAAAGCAATGCAATATAAAGTTGACTTTACCTATCAAGCATATAGGGAAGACCATTTTCTTTGTGATGTGGGTTTTGTGTGATTATAACTCAAGATTATGTCCTGTGTCCCTTTTGTATTTCTTATTATAAACTTTCAAACTTAATGGTATGTTTGGTAAACAGATTACTGAAGAGAAAGTTTCATGTTTACTATTTATAAAACGTTTTACTACTCTAATAATACCATGAAATGTTAAAAAGTTGGATCCTATATCATATTTTTGTCGAAATTCTTCAAAACTATAAAACGTTCCATCTTTTTGGACAATATCATATATATACATTACTCCTTTCCTGAACCATTCCTTGCAAAAAAAACATGTTTGTTGCTTATTTTGATGTTATTATTATACCACAAGAGATTTCACTAATTTTATCATTGTAAATATTAGACCCATCTATTGTTTTATACCATGCTTCCAGAACATCTTTCCAAAATTAAGTTTGTACATTCTTTCAAAGTAATTTTGAGTTTTTGAAGTCCAAAATTCGCTAATGAAAATTTATCATTATATTTATCTGCAATATGCATCCAACTAGCATCATCTTTGTAAATCCACCTTACCCATGTTGCCTCGGGACAAGTTATAAAAGCTTTTAAATTTAACATTTTAACCCACCTTCTTTATATGACTTAATTATAACATCACGTCTAATTTTGTCTGTTTTGCCACACCAAAGAAATTCATATAATATATTGTTATTTTTTTGTTTTTATATAAGAATCATTTGGGTTTGGAAGCGCTATAAAGAGGTGATTGAATTGCGAAGTAAGTAAGGTTTTTATATAGGTAAGCAACTCTAACCATGAGCAATTCTACCTATGTAACGTTATAATACATTTGTAACATAAACTGGCGGTTACATGTCAAGAGGAATAAATCTTACAATACCAAGGTAGGCAACTCTAATCGCAAGTCAATTATATTTATGTAACGTAATAAGCTATTTGTAACATAAACTGGCGGTTACATTTAAAGAGGAATAACTCTTACAATACCAAGGTAGGCAACTCGAACCACAAGTCACCTCTACTATGTAACGGTATACGACATTTGTAACATAAACAGGCGGTTACATGTAAAGAGGAGCAACTCTTACAATACCAAGGGACTTAACTCTAACCACAAATAACTTTACCTATGTAACGTTGTAAGACATTCGTAACATAAACTTGCGGTTACATGTAAAAGATCATTCTAACCACAGCTCTAACCGCCATGGCATAAGTAATCAATTTTTGGTTTAAAGTTTGGATATTTCTTGTACAGATTAGATATACTGTATTAAATACAGTATTTTCTATAAGACAATTGACAAAAACAAGACAAAGACAAGTTTTTGTGCAAAAAAAATGCATGACATTTTTCTCAGCCATTTGTATCAAAATCGGTTGCATATTGTAGCATAATGCAAAGATATTCTGTGTGCAAAAAAATTGTATTCAGAATTTGAATGACAAGCAAGATATTTACATTGAAAGAAAATATCAAAATTAAACCGGAAGTAACAATCGTAACGTACTCTTCACGTTTGTAACTTAATCTTAACCGCAGCCTAACCATGACCCCGTACTCAATCCTAACCGCCATAACACAAATATGCGATTTTTATCGTTATTTTTGAAAATGTCCTGTGGCAGCCACATTGCAAATATGAAATACACTATTCTCTATAAGACCAGTACAAAAAAAACACCTTTTTTTGTGAAAAAATTACACGACATTTTTCTCAACCATTTGCATTAAAATTGGTTGCACGTTGTAGCATAACGCAGCTGTAATCAAACTGCAAAAACTTTCATTCAGCATTTTCAGTAGCATGCGAGATATTCACTGTAGATTAAAAACTATTTTTCTAACCCCAGTTATGGACAGATAACTCTTTGCAAACCAAGGGAAGCAATCCTCTCCCGTCTTTTGTCACTTAAATTGACTTTAGTAACCAAAACTTGCGGTTATGGGTAAAGAGAGGCAACTCTAACTGACGGTTCACATTCAAGGTCCCATACAACCTTATTTAACAGTTTTGAGACAAAGACCAGGTTTTTCTATCCTTATTTTTCTCGTTACTAATATGTTGTTTTTCACTATAATTGGTGTCATATTAAAGAACTTTTTCCGAGAAATAATTTGAAATAAACGGCGAAGTGCTCCGTCTTCAATAAAAGTTTTGATAATGAAATTTAAATTTTAGCTTTTCAAAATATCTTGATACCAATAGCAGTAATTCAAACCCTAACCATTACTTTTTTTTCAGTGGAATTTTCAAACAATGTTTTTTTTTTAAATGTCAGGTTAATAGTCATTAAGGAAAACACGATGTTAAGCTTTTTTTTTTCCTGACAACTATTTTTCAAAGAATTTAAATTTTCTCCTTGTTTTGGGTATGTTTTGAGAGCATCGTGGGTCCTGAAATGAACTGAGAGAAACGTTGTTTTAGCATTTTCTACTAGATCAAATACAATTTTAATAGAAAATAATTTTTCAAAATGGAAAAAAAAGAACTTATATATTTTTTTCATTCAAATTTAAATTTTTGGTCCGAAATGTACTACATTTATATTAAAAAGTCAGAACAGCCGTTATAGATGTTTGATTGTGGAGAAATTTGAATATGTTCGTCAGTGGCATCCCAGGAACCGGAAATAAAAAAGAAAAACCACAAAACCGGAAGTACCTGTTTATCAGTGAAATGTAGGAGTACCCTCCAAGGACACCCCATAGTTTCTTTCATGCACTAAACCAATTTTTGTTCGGCAAAACATTTGTTTTGTTTTTTTAACATAAAGATTAAATATCATTGTTACCGGAAGTCGAAGGATGTTAATGAAGAATGAACGGTTAATTAAATACGATTTTACTAATATTGGTGAAAATCACTACCAGTGCGAATTTTTTTTCAAAACCTTTATTAAGGGATATTTTTGCAAATCCTTCTGGATTCATATCCTCAGGCACCTAAAAACATCATTTATAATGATTTTTTTTAAATTCATTTTTTTCATATCTTAATTTAATCTAAGTCCAATTGGTTACAAATAGTAGTACAAATGTCAATTTTTCAGTTACAAACGTTATGTTACAGGATACACTTGTAAACTTCCATGATACAAATGTATGGTTTTAAGTTACACTTGTAGGATATTAAGTTACGAATGTAAATCTCAAAAAATGGCAAAGTCCTTATGTTACAAATGTCAAAAATTTTGTTACAAATGTCAACTTTATCAGTTACATTTGTCAAAAATCTGGTTACAAACGTCACCAAAATTGGCCTAATCGCAAAAAATCCTATAACCCTAACCCTAACCCTAACCCTAACAAACCCCAACCCCAACCCCAACCCTAAACCTAATACCTAAGGACAGTCTACTCGTAAGTTTAGATGTTGACAGCATGTATACCAATACCGATAACCGTGACGGACTGAGAGCGGTAGCAAAGATTTTTCAAAATAACCCGGACCCAGACAGACCCGATCTAGAAATACTAGAAATGTTACAATCAGGTTTAGAAAGGAACGATTTCGAATTCAACGGTAAATGGTATCTCCAAATATCCGGAACAGCAATGGGTAAGAAGTTTGCTCCGAGCTATGCCAACATTTTTATGGCCGATTTTGAAAAGGAGGCTTTAGCTAAATGTACAAAACAACCTCTAGTTTATGTCAGATTTCTGGACGATATCCTTATCATTTGGACACACTCGAGGAGTGACTTTGATGATTTTTTCGAAACTTTAAATAACCACCATCCATGCATAAAACTTAACGCAACCATCAGCAATGATTCTATAGACTTCCTAGATACGACTGTTTTCAAAGGCCCAAACTTCGATAAAACAGGAAAACTAGACATTAAAGTGTTCTTCAAACCAACAGATTCCCACCAACTCCTTCACAAAAAGTCGTTTCATCCTAAACATTCCTTTAAGGGCATAATTAAATCACAGATAATCCGTTTTCATAGAATCTGTACCCGAGAATCGGACTTTAATAATGCAGTAAACATCTTGTTTAGGGCACTCAGAAACCGCAACTATTCATATAGATTTCTGCGTAAAATCAAAGGAGAAACTTTAAAAGAAATAAACCCTAAAAAACGGCTACATAGCGAAAGCCTGCTGTAGTAAACGATGTCAAACATGCCCCCATCTCCAAGTCACCGCCTGCTTTCTAAGTTCAGAAACAAAATAAGTTTTTCATTTGAAACAAGATCTAAATTGTAGCTCAAAAAACGTAATCTATCTCATCACCTGTAGAAAATGTCATTTACAATACGTAGGGCAAACATCTCTGTCGTTAAGAGATAGATTTACCAGACATCGTTTTGATATTAAACACAATAAAGATAAACCAGTTTCGAGACATTTTAACCAAAACGGGCACAGTTTAGAGCAAGTAAAAATAACACCGATAGAACAGGTACCGGACTCTAGTTTTCTAAATGAGAGAGAAAGTTTTTGGATTGATTAACTTCAGACTTATACCCCACACGGCATAAATGAACAATCGGTTCCAAACCAGATCCTACCTTTTGTAATAACGTATAACACAACAACAACAATAGTAGGGAGAAAGGTAAGGGAGCATTACAATCAACTACAGTTAGATTTTCCAGAAATCTATAAAAACGCTAGTGACAGCTTATCGCAAAAATAAAAACCTACAAGATCTATTAGTTCGCAGCAGACTTAAAACTAACATGTAAACTCTTAGGCCAGTGCACAGGGATTAAAACTTTAATCCCGAACCATAACCTTAAACCTAACCCTAACCCTAACCCTAACCCTAGGGCAAAATGGGCAATGGGCAAAAGCGTAAAAGCCCCCATTCCTAACCCTAACCCTAACCCCTAACCCTAACCCTAACCCTAACCTTTAAAAGGCTTATCCGATTCTGTTATCTATAATGCCGAACGCTAATATCGATATTTTTTGTTATCTTTATTTACCAAATACAATTACCGGATAAGCCTTTAATCAAATAGGATTAACCTTTAAAAGGCTTATCCGATTCCGTTATCTATAATGCCGAACGCTAATATCAATATTTTTTGTTATCTTTATTTACCAAATACATTTACCGGATAAGCCTTTAATCAAATAGGATTAGCCTTTAAAAGCCTTATCCGATTCCGTTATCTATAATGCCGAAAGATTATATTAATATTTCATATATTTTTTAATAGTTACAGACACCGGATAAGCTTTTAGTCAGACAGGATTAGCCTTTAAAAGGCTTATCCAATTGCGTTATGTATAGTGCCGAACGCTAATATAAATATTTTATTTATTTTTTTTACTAGTTACAGATACCGGATAAGCCTTAAATCAGACAGGATTAGCCTTTAAAAGGCTTATCCGATTCCGTTATTTATAATGCCGAACGCTAATATCAATATTTTTGTTATCTTTATTTACCAAATAATATAAATATTTTCATTTTATTTTTTTACTAGTTACAGATACCGGATAAGCCATTAATCAGACAGGAGTAGCCTTTGTAAGGCTTATCCGATAGCGTTATCTATAATGCCGAACGCTAATATCAATATTTATTATTTTAGTACTAGTTACAGATACCGGATAAGCCTTAAATCAGACAGGATTAGCCTTTAAAAGGCTTATCCGATTCCGTTATATATAATGCCGAAAACTTATATTAATATTCTATATATTTTTTAATAGTTACAGACACCGAATAAGCCTTTAGTTAGACAGGATTAGCCTTCAAAAGGCTTATCCGATTCCGTTATGTATAGTGCCGAACGCTAATATCAATGTTTTATTTTTTGTTACTAGTTACAGATACCGGATAAGCCTTAAATCAGACAGGATTAGCCTTTAAAAGGCTTATCCGATTCCGTTATCTATAATGCCGAACGCTAATATCAATATTGTTGTTATTTATTTTTACCAAATACAGATACTGGATAAGCCTTTAATCATACAGGATTAGCCTTTAAAAGGCTTATCCGATTCTGTTATCTATAATGCCGAAAGTTAATATCAATAATTTATATATTTTTTAATAGTTACAGATAACGGATAAGCCATTAATCAGGCAGGATTAGCCTATAAAAGGTTTATCCGATTCCATTATGTATAATGCCGATCGTTAATATCAATATTTTTATTTTATTTTTTTACAAGTTACAGATACCGGATAAGCCTTAAATCAGACAGGAGTAGTCTTTGTAAGGCTTATCCGATACCGTTTCCTATGATGCCGAAAGCTAATATCAATATTTTATTAATTTCTACTAAAATTCCGAACGCTAATATCAATTTTTTTGTTAATTATATTTACTAAATACTGATATAGATAAGCCTTTAATCATACAGGATTAGCCTTTAAAAGGCTTCTCCAATTCTTTTATCTTTAATGCCGAAAGTTAATATAAATATTTTTTTCTTATTATTTGCTAAATACAGATTTCGGATAAGCCTTTAATCATACAGGATTAGCCTTTAAAAGGCTTCTCCAATTCATTTATCGTTAATGCCGAAAGCTAATATAGATAGTTTTCTTATTATGTGCTAAATACAGATTTCGGATAAGCCTTTAATCATACAGGATTAGCCTTAAATAGTTTTCTCCAATTCATTTATGTTAAATGTTGAACGCTTATATAAATATGTCAGTTATTTGTTTACTACAGATTTTGGATAAGCCTTTAATCAGACTGACTGTAAGACTGTATGAGAACAACTTCTTAACAATGATTGATGTAGAATTTGCGTAATTGCGAGGTACATTGGAGGTTTTTGTGAGAATTGAGTGGCCCTGAAAAGGACCGTTTCCTATCTGTTTGTCTTCTTTTTATTTCATTTCCAAATACCCGGAAGTTTCTGACTCTTCTCTAATAAGAAAAAGACGCCGTCCTCTAAATGAAGCTGTTCGTTGAATTTCAGTGGTTCTTCGTCTTTGCAGCTTGCTATCACTATTTGGCAGATTGCGTATACGAAGTTCATGTGTCTTCAGTGTCTTCTTCAACTCACCCAGTTCCTCAACAAAGTGGCAATGCCTTGGACATTCGAACGCCGCATATAGTTTACCTATTTCTATGCTGTTCATTTCATTTTGTTCTCGGCGGTTCTCTAGATCCACTTCCATTCTTTTTATCCGAATGTTTGTTTTTTGCTTCTTGCACGTGTTACCCATGTTGAGCGTATGTTACTCTTCGGTTAATGATATGCGAAAGGAATAAACTATATGTATATGGGGTTAACTCGGTCGTAACTGAAGACACCCATTATCCGAATTACATTGAACTCTTATCAAATCTCATAACAATCTATTCCGATTCAGATATAGCCTGATCCGATTTATGCTTATCCAAACTCAATATATCTTAAACATATATATACGACTGGATTTATACGGTTTCCATGCACACATATCTAAATTGAACAGAGTCTTTTGCTATCATTAATTTGTATGATACATAGTTATCTCATTTAAACGGAACCTCATTTTATATCAACATATGTAAAGGCATTATCATATTTAATATCATATTGATACACAAATTGCCTTATCCGATTATCACTAACTCTAAACAAGCATTTATTATATATTGATCCTATAAACAATATCCGTATGTAAAGTATACCTAACCTTCGCCAATCTCGCACATAGAGACTTTAAATCGATCCGTATCCGGTGTTATTACAATAATTTTAATATAGAATAAATGTCAATTATAATATATAATAGATTTCGGTGTTTATATGGTGTGCCAGTTCTAGGGATTTAAAATAGTGGAACAATATAAATCTTAGTATTATCGAAATCCCCCATATTTTATAATGTTTAGGTAGTTCAATTATTGATTGACCGGAATTTCGATTTTAACAGAACTTTACAAAAAGAAATTACCACGTGTAATATCTTAATAGATAACTTACTTGAATCATTTGTAACCATATGTATCGTTATATTTTTTACAATTGCTACATTTCCATCATATTGAGACTCTCATTCCATAGCCACTGTAACTCAACACAATTCCTGGCTTTTCATTAGACAAGACATGTACATTAAAACAACAGCAAATATGCATATGAATATTCGTAATACCAGATGTAATGGAGATATTGCAGGCTATTAGATTCTTATTTGAATGGAAAATGAATTATATTGGCATCTGTAAACATTCTTGTTAAACTAGATTGATAATTTCATCAACTTGAATATCAGACTCTCTTATAGATCATTTTTTATTTTGTTGTGACAACAAATGGTCTTCTACATAATATACAAACATACATATGTATATGTAGACATCCAATACTTTGATGAATAAGTGATATGTGAAATATCAACACAAATGAATAAGTGTTTTACTCCTTCAATACAGGAATAAATATCAATTAGCTTTAATACAACCAATCACATAACTGAAAACAAATTATATGTGTTGTAATATGATAAGCTATACTATTACTAGATCAGAACTATTTTGCTGTAAAGTATAAGAAATAGTGCTGTGAGCATTTTCTATGGCAATTATAACATTAGTTTGAACACCATCTTTTTTAAGAAACTTAATTGCAAATGGCAATGGGTTATTGCTGAAAATATTTAACGATCATACAATTATACGATTGACGTTTGAATTCAGTCAACCATCTATAAAATGTATTAAATATATAAACATAAATTAACATTTAATCAATTTTTAGAATTCACACAAATCGAACATACTACTGAAAACACCTTGTTATTTACATCTACAACAGAAGAAATTACCTATAGCGATAAATAACATAGATTTATGTCATCTCAGTTTCGTAACAGAGAGCAAAGTGACCGAAGCTATGTTTGCTGTACTCAAAGGAATAATAATGGAGACAATATTAGTTGTTAAATGTCATTTATTAATGACTTCTCCAATATTTCAAGTTTGATAGAATAACATCATGTGTTATTGATAAACATCAATAAAAATAAGATTGGAGAACAAATATTTGAACTAAACAGCAAAGATGGGGTACAAATTAGGCAAAAATTAAAAACTACAAAATACAACATAAGCCTGTGAAAAAATAGTCTCTGTTGATAAGACAACATTCGTAAACCATATAACCTGCCCAATCACATCCAATACAAGGAATAAATAGATATGAAAAAGGGGCGGGAAAGATGGGAGGGAAATTGAAAGAATTCTTGTAGATTATGGATAATCTTAATTAGACACAGACAAAAATCTTCACGCTGGCTAAGATGGTAATGCAATAGTGACGCCACCGAGGACAAAGAAAGGTCAACGCCCTCAGTGATTGGTCCGGAGGATGTAAGCAAAGCATCTGATTGGCTGACCAATCAATTATTCTCTCGCACTGACCAGGGGTCAAGCTAATTTGGGGAAATTCCATCACGCAGGCACATGTACACTGTGACCTTGCATGTGTGTATAAGTAAACACACCTAAGGGCGCGGGGCCCCACTTACAAATTAGGAAAGTAAAAAATGAAACAGCCTGACATAAATCTATTTATTTTACCATGGTAAATAAATGTCATTTATGTCATCTCAGTTTCGTAACAGAGAGCAAAGTGACCGAAGCTATGTTTGCTGTACTCAAAGGAATAATAATGGAGACAATATTAGTTGTTAAATGTCATTTATTAATGACTTCTCCAATATTTCAAGTTTGATAGAATAACATCATGTGTTATTGATAAACATCAATAAAAATAAGATTGGAGAACAAATATTTGAACTAAACAGCAAAGATGGGGTACAAATTAGGCATAGATGACCAAGGCTTTCACGAGCAGACTTATAGTTTTTCGGGAGTATCTATCGCAGATATTATCTCCCCTGAAATGCCTAAAGAAAAGCCTGAAGAAAAACCTACAACGAGTTCCTGACTTTTGTTATAATTAATGAGAAGACTTTTCAGGCGGTCTGCGTTGACTGGAGTTGGAAGTTTGGGCAGTGAGGGACTTGTACTGACTGATGGGCCAGTGACAGTTCTTGGTGGCAACTTTTTTGCCACAGACACAACACTCGTGCTTGAATTTGCACGAGTTTCCCTGTTTACATGTCCCTTCGAGGCCATATCCCCAACAATAACCATATGGGAGTTTGGGTTTTTGATGGGGTTTTCCTCGAAAGGGCTGATTACCGGAAGAAAAGGGCTTGGCTTGACTACCATTAGCAAAAGGTTTTGATTGAGTAGGAGGAGTAGTACTTGCGCGCATGGCAGCCAAACGCCATAACTCTTCATGTACAATATTCCATGCAATTGGCTGTCTGCGTCGAAGCTTTCTAAAATTCTCATCGTAAAACTTTACAGCCTGAAAACCATAATTTTGATTGAGAAGGCGCATGGTGTTGCCATATTTTAATAATGAGGCGATTTCATTAGGGTATTTTTCTCAGTATATAATGAAACAAATATATCAAAAGCTTGACTCCAATGATTGATATTGAAGACGCCTTTTGATTTTGTACTAGCTGTCAAGCCAAGCCCGTTTTTTTTCATACGTTAGTTTTAGCCTAGTGTCAGAATCTGTACTAGGAAACACCAGTTCGCCAAATTCGATGAAGTCATTATCCAGGATTTTTGACCTTATTCGGTCAGATACATTATACCCTAATGGCAGGGAAGATGAGCATGTAAGAAATGCTTCATTGGCAGGCGATGTTGATTCCTCACCTGGCGACTCGAACAGTGTCCGCACCGCAGATAGGTTAGATGGGTTACTCGGAATGGTATCAGCTGCTGCAGACCCACTGGGTAACACCACAGGGTCATTGGACTGTGACAAAGTGCCCTGTCCTTGATCACACGACGGCAGCTCCAGGTTCATAAGATGGGTTGAACTTGTCGAGGGATCTGTATTCAAAGTAGCTGTGGGACCGTGACAAACACTGGAAGAGTTGCCCACCCTGACCATGTCCATAGCTTCTTTCACAGCGGCCGCCACCAGTGAGGTTGTCTCCCTTCGAACAGCTGAAAGAACCTGGTTGACGATAGATGTGACATTTTGGACGTTGTCCACAGACTCCGCCTGGCTGGGGACAATAGATCTAGACTGTCGCCTTGATCTGGACTGGCGAGGATGCACAGACTGTGTTGATTGAGGAACCGCTGGTTCCTTTGTTGTTCGCCGCCTTTTTCTGGAGGGTGGCTTGCTCGACATCTTTTAAATTGTCATGGATAGTCTGAAAAAATGTAAATGTGAAATAATCCAACAAGTTGGTCATGATCTGACAATGAAAAAACAAAAACTGAACATATTGCATGTGAACAATATGTTTAAGACGTAGTATTCTATCATTGAATGCAATTAAAAGATAACCTGTGTGTAAGCTAATGTATAAGTATAGTAATATTAAAGTCATTAAATATATATGATGGACTATAATCATATTTCGAAAACAAATGAAACAAGATGATTATACAATTAGTCAAGGGACTTAATTCAAATTTTAATGAAAAATGAAAGCCCAGAACGAAGTTTTAAATACTTACACATCAGAAATCATATATATATATATATAAAAAAAAAAAAAAAAAAAAAAAAAAAAAAAAACCACCATTCAATCGGTATTGCATAAAATCTTATATAATAATTAAGTGAAAATTTCAAAAATGATAAAGATCCAAATTTAACTAGAAATATTAATAATAGATAATGAGATATCCATTAGTGAAACCCGTCCATGCATATGATGAAATCTATAATATAGTGATATACTAAGGCAAACAATAAGTCAAAAATAAACCCATTGATGCCTAAAAGTCAGAAATTACTGTTGAGAAATCACCGCAAAGTAATATTAAGTATTCATGATGACTTGCATACATACAAGGTATTTATGTAATTAAGATACCTTTGTAAAATAGCTATATTAATATTATTTACATACTAACAAAAAATGGCCAGAGAAGACCCATGAATGTCCAAGATTTATAAAATGACAAACAATAATGGCCTAAAAAGACCCATGAATGTCTAAGAGTTATAAAATGACAAACAATAATGGCCTGAAAAGACCGATGAATGTCTAAGATTTATAAAATGACAAACAATAATGGCCTGAAAAGACCCATAAATGTCTAAGATTTAAAAAAAAATAACAATACAATAAGGATAATGGCATGACAATAGTACCCGTGAATGTTTTAGAGATATATAAAGCGACAAACAATAATGGCCTGAAAAGACCCATGAATGTCTAAAAGATATAAAATGACAAACAATAATGGCCTGAAAAGACCCATGAATGTCTAAAAGATATAAAATGACAAACAATAATGGCCTGAAAAGACCCATGAATGTCTAAGAGATATAGAATGACAAACAATAATGGCCTGAAAAGACCCATGAATGTCTAAGAGATATAGAATGACAAACAATAATGGCCTAAAAAGACCCATGAATGTCTAAGATTTAAAAAAAATAACAATACAATAAGGATAATGGCATGACAATAGTACCCATGAATGTTTTAGAGATATATAAAGCGACAAACAATAATGGCCTGAAAAGACCCATGAATGTCTAAAAGATATAAAATGACAAACAATAATGGCCTGAAAAGACCCATGAATGTCTAAGAGATATAGAATGACAAACAATAATGGCCTGAAAAGACCCATGAATGTCTAAGAGATATAGAATGACAAACAATAATGGCCTAAAAAAGACCCATGAATGTCTAAGATTTAAAAAAATAACAATACAATAAGGATAATGGCATGACAATAGTACCCATGAATGTTTTAGAGATATATAAAATGACAAACAATAATGGCCTGAAAAGACCCATGAATGTCTAAAAGATATAAAATGACAAACAATAATGGCCTGAAAAGACCCATGAATGTCTAAGAGATATAGAATGACAAACAATAATGGCCTGAAAAGACCCATGAATGTCTAAGAGATATAGAATGACAAACAATAATGGCCTAAAAAGACCCATGAATGTCTAAGATTTAAAAAAAAATAACAATACAATAAGGATAATGGCATGACAATAGTACCCATGAATGTTTTAGAGATATATAAAGCGACAAACAATAATGGCCTGAAAAGACCCATGAATGTCTAAAAGATATAAAATGACAAACAATAATGGCCTGAAAAGACCCATGAATGTCTAAAAGATATAAAATGACAAACAATAATGGCCTGAAAAGACCCATGAATGTCTAAAGATATAAAATGACAAACAATAATGGCCTGAAAAGACCCATGAATGTCTAAAGATATAAAATGACAAAACAATAATGGCCTGAAAAGACCCATGAATGTCTAAAGATATAAAATGACAAACAATAATGGCCTGAAAAGACCCATGAATGTCTAAGAGATATAAAAGCGACAAACAATAATGGCCTGAAAAGACCCATGAATGACTATATATATATATAAAGATATAAAATGACAAAACAATAATGGTCTGAAAAGACCCATGAATGTTTAATTTGTATGGTAAACTGTACTGTATGTATAATTATGATTTTCAAAAGACAAACAAATAATAAAAGGCTTGAATAAACAATAATGGCTGAACAGACTCATGGATATCTGCACGCTAGCCTAGAATATATTTAAAATATTGTCCCATAGCCATGAGAGAACTTCACATATATCAACATTGAAAGTTGAAACTCAAGCAATATGACCCTAACACTGGGCCCTTAATAATGTTGACAAATGAGTAGGAGTTATCTCCCCTTACTCATATATCGACATCAACAAATTTAAAAACACCGCTCAAGATCAATATATACCATCGTGAAAGAGTAGGACGTCACAATAGCACGTATATATAAATTTAAATGAAATTCGGAAAGACTTACTGAATAGTATACCAAGGATAAATTACATTGCTAAGATTTGTCATGGAATCGCTTGAGCTGGGAGCCAATGGCCGATCTCACACTCCGTGCATATTTTGTCATCCCTTTTCGATTAAGGTGGACGTTATCATTTGAATAAAGTTCTTGTGGATTCTGCCAAAAACCTCGGTGTTTCCACCATACCATATTGGCTTTGTCGTTCAACATGGATGCTAATGAAGTGTTGACCGTCGTCAGCTTAGCATTGTACATACCGTCGTCGGTGACACCGAGGCAGAAGCTGTCCAACTATAACTATGCGAACAGAGGGCACGTTCGATACACTACATGCCAAGTTAAAAATAGCTTGAGCTAACACGTCCGGATCACAGCGTGGTTTAGATAAATCGTTACCGCCAGCTTGTATGAATACAATGTCGGCAGGGAAAGAAGTGTATATGTCCGATGGCAATTGTAAAGATTTGGGACCCGGTAATACAGTACCTCCACCTAAGCCAGAACACGATATCTGAATCACATTCCCATCAAAGTTAAAATTATGAAAGTTATTACTAGATGTAGATTCATAATCTCCAAGACGTCGCACAAAAGAATGTCCCCACACTAACGCAAGTAAAACCATGATTTTTTTTAACAAAACACTTCGTGAGTAGAATTAGGCGGGATGCGTCGTCTAACAATGGATAGGGAGAACATACAAGGATCAAAATTACCTTGAAAGAATTAATCTCCGTCCGTTAACAGTCCAAGAATTCTGCTCCAGCAACAATCTTCATACAGCAAAAGCCACCATTCAATTAACATTGAAAATTGAAAGAATTCTTGTAGATTATGAATAATCTTAATTAGACACAGACAAAAATCTTCACGCTGGCTAAGATGGTAATGCAATAGTGACGCCACCGAGGACAAAGAAAGGTCAACGCCCTCAGTGATTGGTCCGGAGGCTGTAAGCAAAGCATCTGATTGGCTGACCAATCAATTACTCTCTCGCACTGACCAGGGGTCAAGCTAATTTGGGGAAATTCCATCACGCAGGCACATGTACACTGTGACCTTGCATGTGTGTATAAGTAAACACACCTAAGGGCGCGGGGCCCCACTTACAAATTAGGAAAGTAAAAAATGAAACAGCCTGACATAAATCTATTTATTTTACCATGGTAAATAAATGTCATATGTTTCTGTTGTATTAAACACTAATTAATAACGGTATAAGTTGGTTTTTATTCAATATTTGCTAATCAAAAGGTTATGATTTTATTTTAAATGGAGTTTGACTATAACTTATCTTAATCCCTCAATGTCACTCTTACTGCGGACATTCGTTGTACCCAGGCAGTACTAAAATGTCCATATTGTTTTACCACTAAGTGCCTACCCAGTCACAAAGGAGTGAATAATAAAAATGGTAACAGTTTCAAATAGATTTGTTGCCATGGCAACAACATGGCGAACTCAGATGGGTTGAAACTTACTTGTTATAACATAAAAGTTAAACTTGATACATACGGGTTCTGGATTTCTAATATATGATACGAATGACTGTAATAGTCTACCAAGTCAATTGAAAAATATTTCAACTTTTGATATTATTTTAGAGACATACTATGGAGGTTCTGAAATATGTTTTTAAATGAAACATAATTTGAATTTGAAGGTATTCTATTTTAGCGTATATCCTGTGCATTTTTACACTTTGCTATGTTAGCATAATATGTGTATAAGGCAATGTTCCATTTACTTGATAAAACATATTTCCACAAATAATTTGTGCTTATTGTGATCATTTTAATTTTGATGACTATGATTACTTCCTAAACTATTTTTTTCATTGTTTTATATTTGTATGTATACTTAAATTAGTATGTAATATTTTGTATTTTACTAACAAAATTAAGACATTTTTTTCTTGGTATTGAGGACCATGTGGAATATTAGGAAAACATCCTATTCAAATATCCTTTATTATTATAAAGTATGCTGAATAACCGCGATCTTTAGAATCGAAATTAAGATCCCAATTGTTCAATATTACAATTGAACACTTCATCTTCTTGTAATTACGTTTTGCTCTTAAACTGTATTTTTTTTCACTTAGTCTAATGCTTTTCGAGCGAAGTAGTTATGGTGCATTGAAAAGATGTTTTCCCGATTTATTTTCTATTCAACAAATGTTTACTAACATTAAATCAATAGTTTCTTTTGTACGTGTTTAAACCTAACCCCTAACCTTTACTCTCTCAATCAGACCAATCAAGTTTTTCTTCTTAACAAATAATTTTAATGAACTATATTAGCAACACCATAATAAATAGCTATGAAATAAAGAACGAACCACCTGTCATTATCATTACTTAATAGAATGTTATAATGGAGACAACAAGACACCTTGCTATATTTAAGGCTTGTTGGAAATGTGTTTTGCATTCACTCTATTAATTACATGTATCAACTTAGTTTGCTTGCTAAGATTTTTTTTGAGTAGAAATTATCCTTTTAATTATAATGCATAGTCCATTTAATTACACGATGAATATAAATCCCTTTTTCTTGAGTTCAATACCAAACACGTAATGCCATGTTTTTGTAATAGAGTGAAACATACCATATTTCTTTCAAGCCTAACCGGAAGTAACAGAAGAAGACTAATATAGGCAATATGCCTGTTGTCTTATTCTTTTGACAATATAATGTATATGTTTACTCTGTATTTATGTATATTTGTATTGTTAATAAAATATTTCTGAAATGAAATGAAACACCTTGCTATATACCCATGCTTTCAAGCCAATTATGGATTTTAAAAACTCTAAAGAGGTAGCAAACACACAAATATTACTAAAGCATCTAGACTTTTAACACTGTAACATCTTAAAGGAGTCGGAACACACACTTGACTTATATTGGAAAATATGAATTTAATGTGAGCTGTAATAGAAAATAATTTTACATATGGCAAAACCAGATGGACATTAATTTGTTTCTTGTCGTTACCATGCCATCAACTACCTTCAACAGGTTCTGATTCCAAACACCAAAAAAAAACCTCAGTATATCGATAAAAAACACCACCACGTTACGGCGAACTGTTCTACGAAATGTTTGATGGTCTTGTATAATTTCGGAACATCTTAACAAATCCGTACTTCGGTGATGTTAAAGTACAACATATTTAATGAAATCATTTTCATTTTATTGTAGTCAAAAAACAAGAAAAAAAATGGACAATAGTATCAGTGTCCGGAATCTGAAACCAGTAAGTATAACTTTATTGCCCTTAATTTGTATTCCCATTTAAAATACAGTACTCTCAGTACTTTGATGGGCAAAATAGGCAATGGGCAAAAGCGTAAAAGCCCCAATTCCTAACCCTAACCCTAACCCTAACTAACCCTAACCCTAACCCTAGGGCAAAATGGGCAATGGGCAAAAGCGTAAAAGCCCCCATTCCTAACCCTAACCCTAACCCTAACCCTAACCCTAACCCTAACCCTAACCCAGCAGACTTAAAACTAACATGTAAACTCTTAGGCCAGTGCACAGGGATTAAAACTTTAATCCCGAACCATAACCTTGAACCTAACCCTAACCCTAACCCTAACCCTAACATTAAACCTAACCCTAACCCTAACCCTACCCCTAACCCTAACCCCAAACCTACATGCACCGTCGGAATGATGTCATCGTCGGGAAAGAAAGGTAGGAAGAGTAAAACCGATTTATCCCACTCACTCTGAATCGTCTGCAACAAAATTGCGGCCAAAATCTGCGTGGGAAGGCTTGAACCATTTGACGAGCACATAGAAACTTGGGACTCGTATAATGAAAGGCTTGAGCAGTACTTTATCGCTAATGAAATAATACCAGAAACAAAGGTCCCTGCATTACTCAGTGTAATAGGTAAACGGACATGAGATATCTCACAGCCCCAGCTAAGCCTGCGACCACAGGGACTTGAAACGTAGGTTGTGAGAAAGTCTGCTGTGTATACATGTGTTCTATATACTATATAAAAGGACAAGGGAACCAACGGCTCGCTTGGAAGAGGTACACCTGCCTCTACAAAAGTCGCCCGTATTCCGTCAAACATTGATAAATATGTACATATTCAATACCAATATATTCTTAAATAAATTTTCGACATGGAAACACAACTTCAAACACGAAATAATATATTAACATACCTTTATTTCACTATAAACGTGGAAAATGCAGTCAGATATCACCGATATCGTTTTGCCTGTCCAGTAAAATCTAGGTCAAAAGCACTCATATTCCCTTGTAACAAATTTTGTATGCATTCATTTCACTTTCTGGTGATATTTTCCCATTGCAAATACAAATAGGCTATCTCTGATAACTCTTTCATTAATCCAATCCAACAGCTGAGCGAGGAATTACACTTTTTATATCCAGCACTCGACTCTTGTTCATATAATCCGCCATATTGTAATTGGTGATGGGTGCCTTTTTGGTGTACTCGCCCTTACCCGATACAACACTTAAATTCTGTACTCAGACTTTGTATAAATTAAGAACCTTTATTTGAGATGCATATATCATTAATTGAAGAATCTAACTTAAATGGGGACTCTAATGTTGTACTTGACCGTTACCACATTGATATTGTAGCGTTTAGTGTACAGACGCCGGGTATATGGTGTTTCGAGTCCAGGTCCGGGTATGGGGTACACAATATCCACACAAACGTGTTTAACCTAGATTTCAGTGGACAGGCAAAACGACATCGGTGATATCTGACTGCATTTTCCACGTTCATAGTGAAATAAAGGTATGTTAATATATTATTTCGTGTTTGAAGTTGTGTTTTCCATGTCGAAAATTTATTTAAGAATACATTGGTATTAAATATGTACATATTTATCAATGTTTGACGGAATACGGGCGACTTTTGTGTACACATGTATACACAGCAGACTTTCTCACAACCTACGTTACAAGTCCCTGTGCATGCGATGAAAACGTATGATGAACTTATCGAGACCCTTGTCTCCTAAATCGCTGTTGATTGCTGAGAGGTTCATATTTTATAAGCGTGATCAGAAAGAAGATGGGGGTATACGAGACTACATCGCACAGCTGAGAAAATATTCGGAACATTGTGAATTCAGAACGGTACTGGACGACGAGCTACGTGACCGATTTGTTTGTGATCTCTCTAATGAGATTATTCAACGGAAATTACTATCGGTGAAAACTCTAACATTTGATAATGCGGTGGATATCGTAGTAGCTATGGATACTGCTTCTAGAGATGCAATAGAATTGCAAGCTAAACATGTACAAAAACCAGTCCACAGTACGAAAGTAAATAAACCTAACACTGTCAGGTCTAACCCAAAGCCATGCTATCGATATCTGACAGGACATGACCAGCAAGACTGTTTTACAAGTCAGAAAAATGCCACTATACACAATAAGGGCAACAGGTTCAATTTTATTGTTCTTCCTGCAGGGCCATTCCACCATACACGAAGTCGTAACACGAATATCGTAACACGAATATTGTAACACGAATATGCCGCAGCACAAACCACACACATTACACATGCACTACATACACGAGATGCTGTCCTTAATGGCTCTGGCTATTAATAGGACGTAAGTATAATACGTCAAATCACACCAAACAATTAATGATCAAAATACATATCCTTACAGCCATGGTATTGTATAATACATGAGAATCATGAAGCTCTTATCGATTTTTCACGGATAAGTAATTTGCTCATTAAAGTTTGTAAAGTGAAACATTCTATTGTTAGATAAACCCAATAAAATTAATAACCTGAGACGGTAACATGTTGTGAACCATGGCTTAGTCATAGTGACACGAAGACATCTGGGTAAACGAGTGTGCATACTTATATTTAGTCTGGACAAAACCAATGCACGCTTTACCATCGGACCTGTAGGTAAGTACTTATATGGTCATTGAACGTTAAGATAAAATGTGAATGAAATATATGCTTAGATGCGTCGCAAGATACTGGTGATACTTGGCGTAATACGTACTTCGCGGTTTAGTATCAACCGTGACGTATTTAGTCATGTTTTTTAAAATATGAAGTATTATACCGAACGAACCAAAAGGATTCACAGATTTCAAATATGTAACCATCTAACAGATATAAAGAAAACATTTTGGAAAAAATATAGACATTTGTCAACATAACGTCATTTTCTCGTTGTCCCTTGTTACATCGCGGTTTCGCAAATACGTAAGAAAGTAACGGTACTCTCGTAATTTTTTCACTCAAAACGGTTAAACTTCGTCCATGTTAAGTACGGTATATATGTATTTTGTAGATAACGGCATTTAGTAATTTGAGTCTTTTTTCAGTATTAAAAGAGTAGAATAGAAAAAGAGGAAAAGTGTCTCATGTTGTATGAAGATGTAGAACCGCGTTGTTTATCTACGCTCAAATGTATTAATAAGACGATATAAGTGGTCAATAAACAATCATAAGAAAGTACATGTTCAATAGAACTATCTGAGGTAGAAATCATATGGAGATATAAAACGGTATCTTAATTACATTGGTTTTGCCGCGTCCAAAGCAAATGTCCCAAATGGGAATATGCCCTACCTTAATCAACGGCATTACGTTTATAACGTACTCATACCAAAAACGCTTTGTCTTGTGCTGTTGACTCTATAAGCATATAAAAGTACATTTTTCATATATTACATGACCCATGTCAATTGCAAATTATAAAAGAGATGTCCATTGCCGCATGTTACATAGAAATGTCCCATGTTCACTTTTACGTTTACGTCATGCGTAAAAACTTGTTTCATCATGACGTCGCCGTTTATCCAACCATAAAACAACATTACATTCACTCATGCAACCATATACTGAAAATGTTTCTGTATGATAATACACTAAGTTTAATTAAAATGAGTCATTCTAAAGACCAGTCGGACAGTAATTATAACAATTAAATTTGTAACCCCCTCCCTCCGCCCCTGATACCCGATACCGATACCTACCTACCATCAAGCAAAACTTTATTTGCAAAAGTCATTGACGTTAGACTGGTAGCATGTTGTACGGTAATTAATGAAAAATGTTGAAGGCTTGCACTAAAGGTGCGAGCGCCAACTTCTCCCTACCACCTTCCATATTATCAGTGTTGTGGGCATTTCGTTTTCAGTGTTGTGGTCATGATATTATTTATCATGTTTATGCTATTGTTTATTTTCTTGGAAACATATTTTTATCTGCAAATTTATGTCCCCGAATATTGAAATGTTCCAGACATCTGCGTAATAAAATTTTAATCCAAGCCGTGACGGTATCTGACGGGAACATTTTGGTTAACATTTCAAACTATAAACACCGAAAAATACATTACACGCATAGGCTTCCGTATCTAACTAATGTGTATTTGTAAATGTATTTTATTTCCATTTAATGAATTCATAGACGACAAGATTACTATACATTGAGAAGCTCGCGAGATGTCATGAGAGAAGTTTCAACAAATGAGAACTACGATAAGTCTGTGACCTTTCATGATAACCTCTTCAAATTAATGAATACTGGTACTTGTATATAATGTATGTGCGTATGCTTACATGAACATAATACTGTACATGTAATAAAGGTAGCCCAGTATTAAAATTATGCAATATTAATTGTACATTGACTTTTGGTTTTTAGTCAGTTTGGTCTGGATCCCGGCCGAACACCAGACATTGTCGGCCGGTGGCCGAGGCTTTCAGGCATAATCGGGGAGGTGCCCGAAGAGTTTTAAGTAAAATCTCTCCGGTATCCCGTAGATTTTCATTACCGGCAATTCATCCTTCACACGTCGTTTAATATCGTCCGATTTTCGGCCGGGAATCGAGCGGCAATCACACCGCCCAACATCCGACCGGGTCTGGTACAACTATCGTTCGTTGTCCGTAAGATACTCGGGCGATATTCGTACGATGTCCGGTGAATAGGCTGGTTATCGCCCGGACATTAATATATGATAATCGGCCGATTGGAATTATATGTTCGGTTGATATTCACTGCCTCAACGGTACCCTAAAAATTTTGTTGCGAAACAAACGCCACACGATAAACGTGCGCCTCCTTTTTATGTAAATGATGTGTGACAATTTTTTGACCGTGTTGTCCGATGTCGGGAAAATGGCAAAACCACCGGTGGACTCCCGATTACCCTCTGTGCCCGGATACCGGTGACCAAAGCATAAGCGACATGTTTCAGACACTTTCATCAATTTATGAATTGGGTTTAATATGGCATATTTAACGATATGTTCCTAACTTATAGTCTATAAGAAAATCCATATAACTCCAAACTTGCATTGTTATGTTTAGTAAAAAAAAAAAAAAAAAATAGGTGGTCGTCACAGCGGCACGGTACATGTACACGTACCTTGCAACTGTCAGAGTGTTGTGATTTCATTTAGTTAATATCCTTATTATAAAATATTAAAAAAAGCATATAATGTGGAAAAGTAAAAACACCAGAAGTAAAAACATCTACCTGTGGTCACTACATGGTACATTGTATATGTAATTGTCCCACATTGGTTTCCAACTCATGAACCAGAGATGGACGGTTAGTGATACTATGTCGGGTCATCTTCATCACTCTATCATTGCGCCAACCGCCAATCAATCCTCTACCCCAAATCAGAATAAGTTTAAAAGGCTGATACATGTATTCTAGTAATCGTTGGTCTCTTATTGTGTCGTCACTGTCAGGAAGCATGTGACTACAAAATTGAGCGTTCCACGAATTAAATATGTCTAAATCATCTGTACTTTTTTGTTTTTTTTTTGTTGATACATGTATGTATTATATTGTCCAGTACAATCTTTGACCGTTTACGATGCTATCTGTATCGTTCTTTTGTTGGGGTCGTAGAGAAGAGAACATTATGATACAAAATTGGAGTCGAATATTTATCGATCTGTATTTTTCATGGTATTCTATTTTATTTACATGAGATACTACTGTACCGATGCCAAATAACAAATATCGTAATACTCTCTTTTTCATTAAAACCTTACGTTAACGTTGCCTTGTGAATATACAATGGTCGTCTTTGACTTCTAAACCGAGAACGGCTTAACTGCACCTTTGAGTACTAGATTAACATTTTATACCGTTACATATGCAAATTTTGGAAGTAAAAAAAAAAGATGAAATATGATTTTAGTCCTCAACATTGATATTGAAAACTCCATTTAAAGACAAGAGAAACATTACAGGAATCTTTAATTAAATTGAAATCGAAGAATAGTCAGAAACAGACACAATATACAGATATATATACATACATTTTATACATATGGTCTTATAGGCTATATTAAAGGATTTGATACATATATAACTTTTGTATTTCTATATTAGAAATTTCTTTATATTCCATTTTTAATCCATGCCCTTGTCTGTATTTAACGCCGTTCGACGTCACGCTAGTGTAACGTTAAGTATCACTAGTATCTTACGACGCGTTTTACAATCTGTGTAATATGAAGTTATCTGAGTAACTTTCATCCCATTATGTTTGCGTTTTAAAAATAAACACGAAAACATCAATTCGCGATCAAGGCTGATACACAAAAATCACTAGTGTTTATACAAATAATAAAATAAACAATGAGTTCGCATTCGAGCTTCCTCAAATATAAAGTAGTACACCTAGCAAAGCTGCTTTTTTATATTAGGTAAAAACGTTTTACTTTTAATGTGTGAATGATCTTTTGTTTATACCCCTACCGAATTAATGATACAATGGATCTTAAAAGTCACCATGAAGACATGCGTGTGTCTTCCTCGAAATAAACTCCTTGCATGTGGCATCGTTGGAGCTATCTAACTAAACCTTATGACGGAGATATTGTATTTTAATTTGTCAAAAATACCGGGGGTCATTCTCAAATTCCATTTCTACTTTTCTCTCTATTTATATTTGTGGGTTGACTTATGGACCATTACAGAAGGCCATTTTGGATTTTGACCTGTTACATATTTCTCATATCGAGTAATTTTCCTATGTATGGTTTGGCTACTTTTTGGCCCCAAATTTATGAAATTTTCAAACCTGCTTCTTTAGTAAATAAATTGTTGAATATAAAAGATCGAGTATATTTTTTGCATCTTTGAGATATACTTTTTATGATACTTATGTATCCTTGCAGCTGTAGTTGTCATGGTAACCATCGAAAATATGCAAAAAATCATCTAGCAACTACAGAGCACATTCTGAACACACTCTATATTTCTAATGCTGTGTCTGGGATACCTACATATTCTTAATAATTGATAAATTGATCAATTTGTTCAAAATTGTGCTAGACAAAAAACTATCAAAAATAGGCAAACAAAATCAAATCAAGGATGCACACAACATTTAAAAAAAACACTCATTTTAATTCTTATTACTTAGTTTAAAAATAGATTTGGGGGCCAAAAGGACCCAAACTATACATAATCTTTTCTAGTTCCTTGCTAAATAGACAAACGTACGCATCACGACATCCTCGGTCCCAGATGATATTCGTCACTCTATCGCTTACTAACCCCTGGAACCATTGGTCGCCATGGTTCTAATAAATATTCCTAAACCTGGCCACCAATGAACAAGTCGATCACTAAATAAGGACATGAACAAACATGACGTCAATATCTACTTACTTGGTATCCATAATGCATTGCGTAACTCGTGTTGTGACTCACCCCTTCGTAGATAATTTAAATTCCGGAATAACCATTACGGAGGTTTCGGAAGTTGACTTTTATTATCGACCGCACGAAAAAAGAATAGGAAAGGAGACCTTATGTTTTTGACAGAATATCGAACATTAATAACAACAGAGTCTCTTGTAGTCTAAAGGTAATTACAAACTGTGATTGTGAATGATACTCTATAAGATATTATCTCTAATTGTGTAATTTGTATTTCTATTATCACGCAGCGTTGTTTACTTAGCTATAACTTAATTCAACGTCGGCTGAAAACATGACGTAGTCAGTACAACTCGCACTGCATGAAAGGATGCGCTTACTTGAAATTATATGCATTTCTATTTATTTCTACTCCGAGTTTAAAGTTTACACTGAGTTTAATTGCATGTATATGTAATATATAATGGGAAATTATACTTTTTATGATACTTGGAGTTCAACAGCATTTTTACTTGAATTAAACTTGAAGTTTAAAGTTTACATCAGATTTCATTGTCTTTATACATGATGTATAATGAACATTTATACTTGCAAGATACTTTGGATTTAATTACAACTAAATTAGAGGTTTACCTTCTGTATTTACAAGTTTACAAAACGTTTATTGTAACGATACATACATGCATTATTTATATACATGTATTTGATATACATCATTTTTCTACATCTTGAAACTTTAGATTACGAGGACAAATGGACAGTTATTTGTACAACTTATGTACATTTGTACATCACACATTAGGCATGTAAATGTGCCAATTGCATATACAAACTGTAACTGTATTTGATCATAACCATTATAATACATGTCTGAACTTTTCCTGGAGTACTGGCAAAAATTTGAAGGCTTCAAGAAAACAGAAAAAAAACCACAAGAGAGTCCTTAAGCTTAATTCATCAATATCAATTTATTTCTGTTTTTTTTTTATCATCAAATATTACAGTCTTGAAACAAATTATGTTATATATGAGTCTTTGTTCCAATAAGAATCCATTTAAATTTGTATTCATATCTATTACAAATGTAAATCAAATTTTGAATGTATAAAAGTTGATATTTCTATGACACGCTGGAGGAAACATGGCATTGGGAACAAAACAACATGTGACAGATAATTTATACATCTGAATATACAACATGAATGTAAAAAATTATATCACAATTTACATTAATAAATTTTTACAAAATTGCTTCAAGCGGCACAGGGCGATACACCTCCAGCGGTATTTGGCGCATTTGTTTTTACAAAATGCTGCTTCATCAGTGCGGGCACAGGGCGATACACCCTTCCAGCATGGTATTTTGTAACGCGACATTTGTGTTTTACCAAGTGGCACAGGGCGATACACCCTTCCAGCTTGGTGTTTTGTAACGTGACATTTGTGTTTTACCAAGTGGCACAGGGCGATACACCCTTCCAGCTTGGTGTTTTGTAACGTGACATTTGTGTTTTACCAAGTGGCACAGGGCGATACACCCTTCCAGCTTGGTGTTTTGTAACGCGACATTTGTAGTTTTACCAAGTGGCACAGGGCGATACACCCTTCCAGCTTGGTGTTTTGTAACGCGACATTTGTAGTTTTACCAAGTGGCACAGGGCGATACACCCTTCCAGCATGGTATTTTGTAACGCGACATTTGTGTTTTACCAAGTGGCACAGGGCGATACACCCTTCCAGCTTGGTGTTTTGTAACGCGACATTTGTAGTTTTACCAAGTGGCACAGGGCAACGTGGTATTTTGCAATGCGACATTGGTGTTTTACCAAGTGACACAAGGCAAAATACCAATAATATTTTACACTCTTTAAATACAATATATTATACTAGCTCACTTCAAACAATGTACACTTCAAAATATATAATAGATTGAGACACATCTTACCATGCACATGGTGTTTTAACTCAGTGTACAAAATGTATACATATGGATATAAAATTCTTATACAAAATTTATTAATATTCCCTATACAAAATTTATTGCTATTCTAATTTCAAATATCACATTATGTGAATTTCATATGTTTGTCATTTGATATTTATAACTCATCAAGTGATCAGGATATAATGTACCAATAATCATAAATGCTTTACCATTACAAATGATATGTTTTCTCTATCAACTTTTGCCTGTATATCTTTTAAGTGATCAACTTTCAAACCATTGAGGTCCATCCAATTTTTTATCATTTTCTTTACTGTTCCTTGGAACAAATTGTGCATAGGATCTACAACAGACATTTTAATTGGGTCAACGTATATCAATTCACAAATCTTAGATTTACGAATACCAAATTCGCTTTCCAGTTCTTGTAACTGAGTCTGAGTTCTTGCAGTACCTAACTCTTCTATCACCCTTCTGTGATGTTCCAAAGAACGCCTTGGACAGTTTTCTACATCAAATCCACTGTAATCTGTGTGTCCTACTCCATCTGTAAACTCCTTAAAACATTTAGAACAACCAAATTTAGCATTGTGGCCTAAAAATCCACACAATTTCTTTGTTGCAGGAATGTCACATCCCAACACGCAAGAAAGCAAATTTAAAAACATTGGCCTTTTTCTTGCTATTGAAAGATGTCATCCAAAAACCATTATCCCAAGCAATTTTCATCTCATTTACTAAAGGTTCTAAAAAGGAATTCATGCTAGGTTCCCCATTCAGATCTGGTATAATGCTAAGAAGGATAATATTTTTTCAGTTTAAACCTTTCTTTCCTTGGCAAGTTCATGACAACAGCATATAAAACTCCTACAGAATAACGTTCATGATCAAATGGTTGGAACCAATCCAGATTTAGCATAAGTCCATACTTTCTTTTGGTACATAGAAACTTATTTCTGCTATCACTTTGGAATTCTTTCCAAACTTTTCCATTATAAACAACTGTCAAAAAGCCAGATTGTTGTTTTCTTTGACGCCATTTCTCACAATCATCCTCAAAATTTTTGGTGCAATAGTCTAACAAAGAGTTTCTTGAATAGGCTTGTAACAGTAGGTTTTGAAAGGGTAAAGCTTTTTTTTTTGCCACTTCATTTCAGAATATTTTATTGTAGTATTACAATTGGGATTGGGCAACAGGCTATGCCTATATTAGCCCTCTCTCGGTAGCTACATGAATAACAGTACAATACATAAAATCCATCAATAGAAATAGCATCTCGTTAACAGAAATTAAAAATTATTTAGGAGAATCTCATAAGCTTAAAATAAAACATAAGAAATTATTGTCAGATGAGTATCACAATATTTACAATATTTTAAAGATGCTCCACCACCAACAAGGAATAAATGAATTTCATTATTTGAGCAATAATTAGCATTTAATCATGTTAATGTATATCTATTGAAGTAATTTACAATACATTTGGTGAATGTGTTCCATATAGGGCACAGTGGCATGGACATTTCTCGGGATGTAATAAATTATTTTATATTTTTATTTAGAAGTAGAAAAGAAGTTAAACTTTCTGTAGAAAACATCAATTCGTTTGCTCATGTATTTGATGGAGAGAAAATAGCATTCGTTGGTGGAAAAGCATATTTAATAAATGTTCACAATATCTTAATGAATAGAATTAAATGTTCTCAGTGTCAATGACATCTCATACAAAACGTCTGGTATCTCTAATGTATTCATGTACAATTTTCAATAGTTTATCATTTGAATTAAAATAATGGCGATTATATCCATAGAGGTAAGTGTCGATAGAATGAGGAATGTTGATATCTAGTGCAAGAATAGAATTACACAAGCGAGTTCTTTGATTATTATAGAGAGGGCAATAAAGGAAATAATGATAGGAATCTTCAATTGGAAAACCACACAGGCAGGCAGGACTGTCGGTTAAATGGGAGTTAAATAAATCAGAGTTTAAATTACTAGCGGAATTTCTTAATTGGTTCTTAATTGGCACAATGTAATATTTGTTTGCCTCTCGCCAGAATATTTAAATGCTTCCGAACATATTGGAAAATTATCGGTCAATACCAGATTGTAAACATTCCTTTTTTATTGCACGTATGGTGACATAGAGGGAAACGGACAGGACGGAGAGTTGCCATTCTGACATTAATGGACGGAAAAATGCTACTATTGTATATTTGAGTTCTGGAGGTTGGAATATTAAACAATATAGTTCTGGCGAAAAGTATATGGCAGTTACTGGTGTTAATGAATTGGTTGTATGTCGGTCTTTTATATGGTTGGGACAGTTATTGTTGAAGATATTATAAAAAGTGATATTTTGATGATGAGATGTCTTCTCTTAATGAGAGTTACAATACCTAATTTCATTATATTAATGTATTATGACTTGACCCTTTCTTAAACCAGTAATTATACGTATTGCTTCAAAGCTGGATTGACTCCAAGAGGTCACATTCTGCCTTGGTACAATTTGACCACACGATACTAGCATATTCAAGAATTGGTCGGATAAAAGAAGTATATACAGTTGTTAAAGACTTTCTATCTTTTTGTATTTTAACGTTCTGAGTATATTTATCTTTTTATATGCTTTTTCATAAATGAAATTGACATGATTCGACCAATTAGCCATAGAATTAAAGAAGAGACCAAGATGTTTGTGGTTAGTTACATTCACTATTGTACGGTTATTACAGACTAGGTCAGGATGTAAAGCCTGGGAGTTAGTCCGCCTTGAAAATAGAAGAGCTACTGTTTTATCTGGATTAAAAGCAATTCCCCAAGCGTTTGCCCACAAAGTGATTTTTCTAAGATCAGAATTTAAGATATTTGCAGATTCATGTCCGTCTCCCTCTATAAGTGTATATAATGATGTGACAGCAAATAGTTTTACGTTAGAATTTAAATTTTCACTAATATCATTTATGTATAAAAGAAAGAGATAGGGACCTAACACAGAACCTTGTGGTACACCTGCCTGAATGGTTTTCCAAGAAGATCTGAATCCATCAACGACCACTCTCTGCATCCTATTACATAAGTACGATGAAAACCACTTAATCATGTTTCCGCTAATACCATATTTTTTTAATTTATAAAAGACCATCATGCCAAACGCGGTCAAATGCTTTACTAATACCACAGAAAACCATTCTTACTTCTTTACCCTTATCCATATGTTTAACAATTGTATCATATATATTCAACAATGAAAAGATGAAAGTTCTTAAACGATATCTAAGAGGCACAATAAGTATAATAAAGTGTATACTATTGTTTAAAAATGTATTTTTTTTTTTTGGGGGTGGGGGGGGATCTTAGAGCAAAAGAGAAAAAAGTTGCATAGACCAAATTTTTTTTTTTTTAACGTTCCTCATCAAAATACATATTATATGTTTTGTTCATACACTGACCGTTGTCATTCGGTCTCCGATGTATCTGCTATTTTGTCGCATAGTCAAGAGCTTTTCAATGACTCGGCTTTTCACTGTACCTAAGTGAAACAGTAGCAGTTTCTAAGTTCTTCGTGTTTTTTGTTAGCTCAGTGATGTAAAACCATGTAAAGATCGCAGAGTCGGACCGTATTTGAGGCTCATTTGTTTGGGTATGTATACCTATGATGGAAGTGTGTTGCTTGTAGGGCGATGGCAATCATTTAATTATAGAATTAGTGAATGTGTACGGCCGTCGCCTTTATCTTAGTTGGTAAGTAAGCGGCGTAGCTTGTTTTATAGTTTTTTTGTGTCGCTGAGTTTGATTCGCACGAGTTCTGATTCCTGTAGTTGACACTACTAATCATGCCGTTGTTTTCAGCAGGCATTATCTTCGTGTATCGAAGGCACATGTCCATGGGCTTAATAAATCATGCTCGGTAAATGTATTATGGGGGGATCCCTGTTGTTTTTCTGAAATAATTTCACTACAAGAATAGTTCTGGGCCCACTTGCTTCAGCTCTGAAATAATCTCCTAAAAAATAGGTTATTTTTTTTTTTTTGGCAATGTTGAATGACACTTTAGAAAATGCACATAGAACCACATGCATTATTTAGTGACCGTAGCTATGGCGTCTTTTTGTTTCTTAGTCTCTTACGTAGGAATGGTCAAAAAATGGAGAGCAAACCATTTTTCCGACTGTCTAGTTTTTTTTTTTGAAAGAAACAGTAAAATTTAACAATAAAATTTGTGGCAGTAGACATTACTATTAACAGGTTTTTGTCCCAGCAGTGGATTTTAGGCAATGATTCAGACTTAAACTTTAAGCATCTTAATCGTTTATAGGTGAAAACTTTGATCAGTCCTTGTCTGTACTTTTTGTCACGTGTGTCCTTTGAACAGTTATTTATTTTTCATTAGCCAATTATTGATTTATTCATTATTTGAAACATTCAGCGTTCTTATTTATCTTCTTTGTAACCCGCCCCCCTCAGCCCATGTCGAATTATTTCTTTTGTATGGACTCCATTCATCTTTGTATGGGCATTTACAATTTCACATCACATATACTGATGTTGGATTGTTTAATTTCCCGCTTTGTACCGTTGTTAACGTTCTATACTTTGGATAACATGAAATAAATTTAGCTTTCGATGCATTTTTTAGCATAGAACAAAATGATATCTATCAAACTGCAGGTGCTGACAGTTTCGTTATCAATGTAGACGGGAAGGAGTAAAAAAAGGGCTTCAGCCATTTATCGATACCTTTCACATCTAAGATTTGGTAGGGATTTTTGAGATTTCTTTTATGGTATTTACCATATTACTTGTACGCTAAAAAGCATCGGGTCTAGAACCGACGTAGAATTACAGCTCTTTCTCGTATAAACATTCATAGAATTGCCAAATGATTTACTGTATAGATACGCTTTAACAATGGGCTGCATGATAAATCATTGGGACTCCACTCCCATGTTAACGTGCGTAGGGAATATTAATATCCATCTTTTTATGTAATGTTTTTTTGATGAGCTGATTCCAGAAATAAAACACAGAGTATAGGTGCTTTATCATCTTTTTAAATTATTGCTTCAAAAGGTATTTAAGCAGTAGAGTAAACCATCAGAAAAGTACTATGTTTATTAATGTAAATAACCCCAGATGTTTTATTTAGTATAATGGGGGTCTCGGGAAATGTAATTTGGCAATGCTGTGCAGCGCTATTAGCTCTCTACTAACCAATATCGAGTACACTATTTTGGGGTTGCAACAAAGAACACAACAACTGTTTTCTTATTGAGAAAGTCAAGAAACTATAACAAATGTTTAAAGATCCACACTGTGAACTTATATTTAGGACATGTCGTGTGCTGAAATCTCATTGTTTCGTGGTTTACGTACACACAACACTTGCTTTTCTACACGGGATGGGATATGATCAAAGGGAATGAATTCAATAAATCTACATTTTCATTTTTGTTTATTGTTTAGCTACAACCTTTTTGTATTTTTTCTTGTTGTATGTGATTTTTTATGGCACTTTTTTTATATTGAGGGAACCAAACAATGTGATTGACAAACTATTTTATTGCATAGAACTGATAAATGACAATACCCAAGCCGTGTGTTTTATTTGATTGAAGGATGACAATTCAATAGATTCTTTTGTCATACAGAACAATACATTCACGGGAAAATGTAACCCATCAAAACAGTTTAACTTTCACGACTAGATAACATTCAACAGAAAGAATAGCAGATTCTATGTGTTACTTTTTGCACAGTCGTCCATTGCTAGTGGATTGGGAACTTCAGTCTGTTCATGTTAACCGTGTATTTATCATGTGATGGAGATCTCATTACTTTTACATCAATATTTTTTCATTCAATATATATATTTTTGGGGATTGTGATTTTCTGATAAATTATCATTGACGTAAGTGTCTTATTGTTTACGACCTTTTGAGATAGCAAGTGTTGTCATAATGATGGATTTCATGAAATTTTAGTTTTTGACATTCACTATGTTTTGGTTGTGATATACATGATTTAATAACAATAAATATATTCATTACTGGAAAAATTATTTCATTTTCATAAATCTAGTTGAATAAGATAAAGATAATAAATTTGTTTGTAGGGGAATATAAGATTTTAAAAAACAAAAAAGAAGAAAAACACATTGCTTGTTTTGTCAACATGGCATTCCAATCAATTTGTATAGTCAAGTGAAATTTCCTGATATCCGTTTGATGTCGTTTGTAAATTTGCCGTTAATCGACAAAATGGTGACGAGGAAAACTTTACTTTTTTTTGTAATTTTCATGCAGAGACGCAGTTGACTTCTTGTTCTTGCTAACCTTTCCCATCGCTGTGAATAACACTTTTTGCATCCTTATTAAAGTCCCAGGTAATAATCTCGCCGAACCAAACGACAAGAGCGTGGGCATGTTTTTGGAGATCAATGCCATGTAAAACGTCCCATTGATCATCTGCCTTACATCCTATCTGTCAGATATTTGGTTTAAGTCGATCAGGGATTTTTTGAGTCTTTTAACGCCAAACGATGCAATACATCTATCAAATCGCACTTGGTCATATACACGTCTCGTTTTGATTTTTACGACAGTTTTTATGGTGTTTTTTGGGTTTGTTTTTTTGTTTTTTATTTTTATTACTTTTTGTATGTTTTTGGTCTTTATTTTGTTGTTTTTGTTGGTTTTCAGTTTTTTTTTTGTTCTTTTGTCTTTTTTTGCCTAGGAAGACGTGTTTTTTGGGTCAGTTTGTTTTTTTTAGTTTTTTTCCTATGGGGTGTTTTTGTTTTAATTGTGTTTGATTATTTACTTTTTTTCGGTTGGTTTGGTTTTTAAGGGCATTTTTTTTTTGACAAATGTTTTTGATACACTTCATTTTTGATTTACTACTTTTAGAAATTTGTTTGGGGTTTTTCTTTTGCATTTTTGGGTTTGGGGTGGTAAAGGTTTTTGTGGTTGAAATTTTTTTTGTTCGTTAATTTGGTTTGGGGCGAACTGGTTTTTTAACGTTTGACAGTGGGCAGGTTGTTTTTGTTTTTTTTTTTTTTTTCTCTTTTTTTGGTGTTCATTTGAAGTTAACTCGCAGGGTTTTTGTTATAACATTTTGGGTTGGGGTTTTTTACAATGTTTTGGTTTGCAAGAATTATTTTTTGGGGTTTATTTTAGTTTTTTTTCTTGTATCGAATACTTTTGTACTAGATTTTTTTTTGAGGTTTTTTTTTTTTGTTTTTTTTTTTTTTTGTTTTGATTTTTGGAATTACTGTTTTTTGTGGTTTGACACTTCCCAATTTTGATTTCTTTAGTTTTGTCTTTGTTTTTGCATGATCGTAAAAATGCGACTAATGTTGTTTTTATACTTTTTTTTTTTTTTTTTCCCTATTGACTTTTTTTTTGTTTTTTGTGGTCGGTTTTTTGGTTTTTTTTTTTTGTCATTATTGGCGCTTGTTGTTGTATGTTTTTTTTTTGATTTTTGTTTGGTGGGTTTGGTTATAGTTTTTAGAAATTGGTTTTTTTTCCTGCTTGGCGCTTTTTTTTGTTTTTTTGTTTCGTTTTTTTTCATGTTAATATTGACGGGGTTTTTTGTGTTGTTTTGTTTTTTTGTCTTTGTGTTTTTTTTTTTATGATTTCAATTTAAAAAAAGGGCAAGTGTGGGTATTGGGGGGACATAACAAAATTTTTTTGTTTTTCTTCAAAACACACGGACATTTTATACACGTTTTTTTTTACATACAGGGTTTTTTTTTAAATGACTTTACCTTTTCTTTTGGTTTTTTTTTTTAATTGATTTTTTTAATTGTTTTTTGGTGTTTGTTGGTTTGTTTTTTTTGGTGTTTATTGACAAAAGGTGTCATTAGGTTTTTTTTTTTTTTTTTTGATTTTTTTTTTGGGGGAGGTTTTTTTGTGTTTCAAATCGTTTACCATTTTTTTGAACATTTGTTTTTTTTTGTGGGGTTTTTTTTTTGTTTTTTACAATTATGTTTTTTTTTTTTCATTGTTTATGGGAACAAAATTTCATTTTTATTGATTTTTTTTATTAGGTTACGTATATTTTTTTATTTTTTATATGTTTTTTTTTTTGTTTGGGTTTTTTTGTTTTGGTTTCACGGGGTTTTTATTTTTTTTTTTGAATTTTGAGTTAAATTTATTTTTTCTTTTTTTTTTTGAAAGGGTTGGCATTTTTTTTGCCATTTTAATTTTACGGGTTTATTTTGTTTTTATATTCCGTTGATATAAGGTTTGGGTTTGTTTTTTTTTTTGGATTTTTTTTATTGCGGTATTCTTGGGGGTCGTTGATGTTCAGGTTTGGGGGTGGTGTTATTTTGGTGTTAGTTTTTACTTTTTTTTTTTTATTTTTGGTTTTTTTGTCTATTAACTGGGTTTAAATGGGATATAGATTTTTTGGGGTTTGTTTTTTGAAACCTTTTTGGTGGGTTTTTTTTCATTTTTTGCGGCCTTTTTGTTTTATAGTTTTTGGTTAATTTTTTTGGGTTTTTTTTTTTTTTGGCCTTTAGTTTTTCAACATTTTTTTTTGTGGTTTTTTTTTTTTTTTTGGCTTTTTTTTTTTTTTGTTTTTTTAAGGTTTTACTTTGGTTTACTTAAGATTTTTTTGTTTTTTGTTTGGGTTGAAACATGAATTTGAATTTAAGGTTTTTTTTTTTTTAATGATTCACGGACATGTTTTTTTGTTTCATTGCTTGGGGGATGCCCCGACGATTTTTTTTTTTGTTTGTTTTTTTTTAAGGTGAGGGAGGTGATTTTTTTTTTTTTTTTTTGTACAATGTTTTGGGTTTTTTTTACCTAATAGGGTTGGTTGGGTTTTGGTTTTTTTGGTACTTTGTTTTTTGTCCATTTATAAACTTTTGTTTTTTTTTTTTTTGTTTTTTAAATGTATTACATGGAACATTTTTTTTTGACCTTGGCTGTGGGGTTTAGGACGTTGAAAAAACAAATAACAAATTTGTTTTTATTTACAATTTGACAAAGTTGATATTTTTTGTTTTTATTTGAGGGT
>NC_091137.1:165000-222500 GCF_041381155.1 Argopecten irradians | reverse complement strand
CGCCATATTGTCAGGCATTTTCCAGACTTTTCGCGATTGAAAAATCAAAGCGATATATAAAAACCACTTTGTACCGGAAGTGGCCAAAGTTGAACGCAAAAAAATGTTCAAATCTTACCGTGTCAAACTTTTGGCGGGTAAAAACTTAGGTTAATTTACAGTTATGTGCATCTATAAAACCACCATTATGTAGTACATGCACGTGTGTACGGTTGTGCAAAAAATCGTATCAATATTTCAAAACAACATGGATAAATCGTCTGAAATTAGACGGTCAAAGTTGTGTTGTAAATTAAAATCGTTTTAAAAACTTTCGCGGGCATTTACTTTGCCATTTTGAATACTTCGCACCTGAAAATCCGCCATTTTGTAGATCATATTACGGACAATAAATGTACAAAAAATTATAACCATAACTTTAAACCGCTTTGTACCGGAAGTCGGAAACCTTTTTAAGCGGCAAAACCGACTTATTAAGATTCTGTCATTTTTGGCGAAAATACTCAGCCATTTTGAAAGATATGCCCCTGAAAATTGGCAGTGTTGTAGACTTTTATACCGACTACAAATATGCAAAACATCAGAGTGATATATTAAAACCCCTTGAAACAGGAAGCCGGCAAAGTGATGTGCAGAGACGCGTCTCATACGTGACGAACTTTACGGAGCCATATTTTGGCCATTTTTAAAGTTATGCAACCCGGACTTTGTGGAATTGTCATCATTTTTTTACCATCTATCGTTGTACAAAAAAATTAGCGCTCTAGCTCACAAAAGCATTTTTCACAAAAATCTTTGTCGGTCAAAATATCGGCCATTTTTGAAATTTTCGCAAATGTGACTAGGATTCGTGGTGCAGCTTGCAATTGTCTATCTTTGTACAAAAAATTAGCGCTCTAGCTCACAACAAGATTTACCGAAAAAAATAGCCCTAACACGGAACTTGATAAATCGTGTCAAATTTGGCGGGCAAAATCTCGGCCATTATGGGAGGTTCCCACTTCATAAAAACGCCATATTGTCAGGCATTTTCCAGACTTTTCGCGATTGAAAAATCAAAGCGATATAATAAAATCAAAGCATTATATAAAAACCACTGTGTACCGGAAGTGGCCAAAGTTGAACGCAAAAAATGTTCAAATCTTACCGTGTCAAACTTTTGGCGGGTAAAAACTTAGGTTAATTTACAGTTATGTGCATCTATAAAACCACCATTATGTAGTACATGCACGTGTGTACGGTTGTGCAAAAAATCGTATCAATATTTCAAAACAACATGGATAAATCGTCTGAAATTAGACGGTCAAAGTTGTGTTGTAAATTAAATCGTTTTAAACTTTCGCGGGCATTTACTTTGCCATTTTGAATACTTCGCACCTGAAAATCCGCCATTTTGTAGATCATATTACGGACAATAAATGTACAAAAAATTAAAACCATAACTTTAAACCGCTTTGTACCGGAAGTCGGAAACCTTTTTAAGCGGCAAAACCGACTTATTAAGATTCTGTCATTTTTGGCGGGAAAATACTCAGCCATTTTGAAAGATATGCCCCTGAAAATTGGCAGTGTTGTAGACTTTTATACCGACTACAAATATGCAAAACATCAGAGTGATATATTAAAAACCCTTGAAACAGGAAGCCGGCAAAGTGATGTGCAGAGACGCGTCTCATACGTGACGAACTTTACGGAGCCATATTTTGGCCATTTTTAAAGTTATGCAACCCGGACTTTGTGGAATTGTCATCATTTTTTACCATCTATCGTTGTACAAAAAAATTAGCGCTCTAGCTCACAAAAGCATTTTTCACAAAAATCTTTGTCGGTCAAAATATCGGCCATTTTTGAAATTTTCGCAAATGTGACTAGGATTCGTGGTGCAGCTTGCAATTGTCTATCTTTGTACAAAAAATTAGCGCTCTAGCTCACAACAACAAGATTTACCGAAAAAATAGCCCTAACACGGAACTTGATAAATCGTGTCAAATTTGGCGGGCAAAATCTCGGCCATTATGGGAGGTTCCCACTTCATAAAAACGCCATATTGTCAGGCATTTTCCAGACTTTTCGCGATTGAAAAATGAAAAATCAAAGCGATATATAAAAACCACTTTGTACCGGAAGTGGCCAAAGTTGAACGCAAAAAATGTTCAAATCTTACCGTGTCAAACTTTTGGCGGGTAAAAACTTAGGTTAATTTACAGTTATGTGCATCTATAAAACCACCATTATGTAGTACATGCACGTGTGTACGGTTGTGCAAAAAATCGTATCAATATTTCAAAACAACATGGATAAATCGTCTGAAATTAGACGGTCAAAGTTGTGTTGTAAATTAAATCGTTTTAAACTTTCGCGGGCATTTACTTTGCCATTTTGAATACTTCGCACCTGAAAATCCGCCATTTTGTAGATCATATTACGGACAATAAATGTACAAAAAATTATAACCATAACTTTAAAACCGCTTTGTACCGGAAGTCGGAAACCTTTTTAAGCGGCAAAACCGACTTATTAAGATTCTGTCATTTTTGGCGGGAAAATACTCAGCCATTTTGAAAGATATGCCCCTGAAAATTGGCAGTGTTGTAGACTTTTATACCGACTACAAATATGCAAAAACATCAGAGTGATATATTAAAACCCCTTGAAACAGGAAGCCGGCAAAGTGATGTGCAGAGACGCGTCTCATACGTGACGAACTTTACGGAGCCATATTTTGGCCATTTTTAAAGTTATGCAACCCGGACTTTGTGGAATTGTCATCATTTTTTACCATCTATCGTTGTACAAAAAATTAGCGCTCTAGCTCACAAAAGCATTTTTCACAAAAATCTTTGTCGGTCAAAATATCGGCCATTTTTGAAATTTTCGCAAATGTGACTAGGATTCGTGGTGCAGCTTGCAATTGTCTATCTTTGTACAAAAAATTAGCGCTCTAGCTCACAACAAGATTTACCGAAAAAATAGCCCTAACACGGAACTTGATAAATCGTGTCAAATTTGGCGGGCAAAATCTCGGCCATTATGGGAGGTTCCCACTTCATAAAAAACGCCATATTGTCAGGCATTTTCCAGACTTTTCGCGATTGAAAAATCAAAGCGATATATAAAAACCACTTTGTACCGGAAGTGGCCAAAGTTGAACGCAAAAAATGTTCAAATCTTACCGTGTCAAACTTTTGGCGGGTAAAAACTTAGGTTAATTTACAGTTATGTGCATCTATAAAACCACCATTATGTAGTACATGCACGTGTGTACGGTTGTGCAAAAAATCGTATCAATATTTCAAAACAACATGGATAAATCGTCTGAAATTAGACGGTCAAAGTTGTGTTGTAAATTAAAATCGTTTTAAAACTTTCGCGGGCATTTACTTTGCCATTTTGAATACTTCGCACCTGAAAATCCGCCATTTTGTAGAGATCATATTACGGACAATAAATGTACAAAAAATTAAACCATAACTTTAAACCGCTTTGTACCGGAAGTCGGAAACCTTTTTAAGCGGCAAAACCGACTTATTAAGATTCTGTCATTTTTGGCGGGAAAATACTCAGCCATTTTGAAAGATATGCCCCTGAAAATTGGCAGTGTTGTAGACTTTTATACCGACTACAAATATGCAAAACATCAGAGTGATATATTAAAACCCCTTGAAACAGGAAGCCGGCAAAGTGATGTGCAGAGACGCGTCTCATACGTGACGAACTTTAAGGAGCCATATTTTGGCCATTTTTAAAGTTATGCAACCCGGACTTTGTGGAATTGTCATCATTTTTTACCATCTATCGTTGTACAAAAAATTAGCGCTCTAGCTCACAAAAGCATTTTTCACAAAAAAATCTTTGTCGGTCAAAATATCGGCCATTTTTGAAATTTTCGCAAATGTGACTAGGATTCGTGGTGCAGCTTCAATTGTCTATCTTTGTACAAAAAATTAGCGCTCTAGCTCACAACAAGATTTACCGAAAAAATAGCCCTAACACGGAACTTGAAAATCGTGTCAAATTTGGCGGGCAAAATCTCGGCCATTATGGGAGGTTCCCACTTCATAAAAAACGCCATATTGTCAGGCATTTTCCAGACTTTTCGCGATTGAAAAATCAAAGCGATATATAAAAACCACTTTGTACCGGAAGTGGCCAAAGTTGAACGCAAAAAAATGTTCAAATCTTACCGTGTCAAACTTTTGGCGGGTAAAAAACTTAGGTTAATTTACAGTTATGTGCATCTATAAAACCACCATTATGTAGTACATGCACGTGTGTACGGTTGTGCAAAAAATCGTATCAATATTTCAAAACAACATGGATAAATCGTCTGAAATTAGACGGTCAAAGTTGTGTTGTAAATTAAATCGTTTTAAACTTTCGCGGGCATTTACTTTGCCATTTTGAATACTTCGCACCTGAAAATCCGCCATTTTGTAGATCATATTACGGACAATAAATGTACAAAAAATTATAACCATAACTTTAAACCCGCTTTGTACCGGAAGTCGGAAACCTTTTTAAGCGGCAAAACCGACTTATTAAGATTCTGTCTTTTTGGCGGGAAAATACTCAGCCATTTTGAAAGATATGCCCCTGAAAATTGGCAGTGTTGTAGACTTTTTATACCGACTACAAATATGCAAAACATCAGAGTGATATATTAAAACCCCTTGAAACAGGAAGCCGGCAAAGTGATGTGCAGAGACGCGTCTCATACGTGACGAACTTTACGGAGCCATATTTTGGCCATTTTTAAAGTTATGCAACCCGGACTTTGTGGAATTGTCATCATTTTTTACCATCTATCGTTGTACAAAAAATTAGCGCTCTAGCTCACAAAAGCATTTTTCACAAAAATCTTTGTCGGTCAAAATATCGGCCATTTTTGAAATTTTCGCAAATGTGACTAGGATTCGTGGTGCAGCTTGCAATTGTCTATCTTTGTACAAAAAATTAGCGCTCTAGCTCACAACAAGATTTACCGAAAAAATAGCCCTAAAACGGAACTTGATAAATCGTGTCAAATTTGGCGGGCAAAATCTCGGCCATTATGGGAGGTTCCCACTTCATAAAAAACGCCATATTGTCAGGCATTTTCCAGACTTTTCGCGATTGAAAAATCAAAGCGATATATAAAAAACCACTTTGTACCGGAAGTGGCCAAAGTTGAACGCAAAAAAATGTTCAAATCTTACCGTGTCAAACTTTTGGCGGGTAAAAAACTTAGGTTAATTTACAGTTATGTGCATCTATAAAAACCACCATTATGTAGTACATGCACGTGTGTACGGTTGTGCAAAAAATCGTATCAATATTTCAAAACAACATGGATAAATCGTCTGAAATTAGACGGTCAAAGTTGTGTTGTAAATTAAATCGTTTTTAAACTTTCGCGGGCATTTACTTTGCCATTTTGAATACTTCGCACCTGAAAATCCGCCATTTTGTAGATCATATTACGGACAATAAATGTACAAAAAATTATAACCATAACTTTAAACCGCTTTGTACCGGAAGTCGGAAACCTTTTTAAGCGGCAAAACCGACTTATTAAGATTCTGTCATTTTTGGCGGGAAAATACTCAGCCATTTTGAAAGATATGCCCCTGAAAATTGGCAGTGTTGTAGTAGACTTTTATACCGACTACAAATATGCAAAACATCAGAGTGATATATTAAAACCCCTTGAAACAGGAAGCCGGCAAAGTGATGTGCAGAGAGACGCGTCTCATACGTGACGAACTTTACGGAGCCATATTTTGGCCATTTTTAAAGTTATGCAACCCGGACTTTGTGGAATTGTCATCATTTTTTTTACCATCTATCGTTGTACAAAAAAATTAGCGCTCTAGCTCACAAAAGCATTTTTCACAAAAATCTTTGTCGGTCAAAATATCGGCCATTTTTGAAATTTTCGCAAATGTGACTAGGATTCGTGGTGCAGCTTGCAATTGTCTATCTTTGTACAAAAAAATTAGCGCTCTAGCTCACAACAAGATTTACCGAAAAAATAGCCCTAACACGGAACTTGATAAATCGTGTCAAATTTGGCGGGCAAAATCTCGGCCATTATGGGAGGTTCCCACTTCATAAAAAACGCCATATTGTCAGCAGGCATTTTCCAGACTTTTCGCGATTGAAAAATCAAAGCGATATATAAAAACCACTTTGTACCGGAAGTGGCCAAAGTTGAACGCAAAAAAATGTTCAAATCTTACCGTGTCAAACTTTTGGCGGGTAAAAACTTAGGTTAATTTACAGTTATGTGCATCTAAAAAACCACCATTATGTAGTACATGCACGTGTGTACGGTTGTGCAAAAAATCGTATCAATATTTCAAAAAACAACATGGATAAATCGTCTGAAATTAGACGGTCAAAGTTGTGTTGTAAATTAAATCGTTTTAAAACTTTCGCGGGCATTTACTTTGCCATTTTGAATACTTCGCACCTGAAAATCCGCCATTTTGTAGATCATATTACGGACAATAAATGTACAAAAAATTATAACCATAACTTTAAACCGCTTTGTACCGGAAGTCGGAAACCTTTTTAAGCGGCAAAACCGACTTATTAAGATTCTGTCATTTTTGGCGGGAAAATACTCAGCCATTTTGAAAGATATGCCCCTGAAAATTGGCAGTGTTGTAGACTTTTATACCGACTACAAATATGCAAAACATCAGAGTGATATATTAAAACCCCTTGAAACAGGAAGCCGGCAAAGTGATGTGTGCAGAGACGCGTCTCATACGTGACGAACTTTACGGAGCCATATTTTGGCCATTTTTAAAGTTATGCAACCCGGACTTTGTGGAATTGTCATCATTTTTTTACCATCTATCGTTGTACAAAAAATTAGCGCTCTAGCTCACAAAAGCATTTTTCACAAAAATCTTTGTCGGTCAAAATATCGGCCATTTTTGAAATTTTCGCAAATGTGACTAGGATTCGTGGTGCAGCTTGCAATTGTCTATCTTTGTACAAAAAATTAGCGCTCTAGCTCACAACAAGATTTACCGAAAAAATAGCCCTAACACGGAACTTGATAAATCGTGTCAAATTTGGCGGGCAAAATCTCGGCCATTATGGGAGGTTCCCACTTCATAAAAACGCCATATTGTCAGGCATTTTCCAGACTTTTCGCGATTGAAAAATCAAAGCGATATATAAAAAACCACTTTGTACCGGAAGTGGCCAAAGTTGAACGCAAAAAATGTTCAAATCTTACCGTGTCAAACTTTTGGCGGGTAAAAACTTAGGTTAATTTACAGTTATGTGCATCTATAAAACCACCATTATGTAGTACATGCACGTGTGTACGGTTGTGCAAAAAAATCGTATCAATATTTCAAAACAACATGGATAAATCGTCTGAAATTAGACGGTCAAAGTTGTGTTGTAAATTAAATCGTTTTAAAACTTTCGCGGGCATTTACTTTGCCATTTTGAATACTTCGCACCTGAAAATCCGCCATTTTGTAGATCATATTACGGACAATAAATGTACAAAAAATTATAACCATAACTTTAAACCGCTTTGTACCGGAAGTCGGAAACCTTTTTAAGCGGCAAAACCGACTTATTAAGATTCTGTCATTTTTGGCGGGAAAATACTCAGCCATTTTGAAAGATATGCCCCTGAAAATTGGCAGTGTTGTAGACTTTTATACCGACTACAAATATGCAAAACATCAGAGTGATATATTAAAACCCCTTGAAACAGGAAGCCGGCAAAGTGATGTGCAGAGACGCGTCTCATACGTGACGAACTTTACGGAGCCATATTTTGGCCATTTTTAAAGTTATGCAACCCGGACTTTGTGGAATTGTCATCATTTTTTACCATCTTACGTTGTACAAAAAATTAGCGCTCTAGCTCACAAAAGCATTTTTTCACAAAAATCTTTGTCGGTCAAAATATCGGCCATTTTTGAAATTTTCGCAAATGTGACTAGGATTCGTGGTGCAGCTTGCAATTGTCTATCTTTGTACAAAAAATTAGCGCTCTAGCTCACAACAAGATTTACCGAAAAAATAGCCCTAACACGGAACTTGATAAATCGTGTCAAATTTGGCGGGCAAAATCTCGGCCATTATGGGAGGTTCCCACTTCATAAAAAACGCCATATTGTCAGGCATTTTCCAGACTTTTCGCGATTGAAAAATCAAAGCGATATATAAAAAAACCACTTTGTACCGGAAGTGGCCAAAGTTGAACGCAAAAAATGTTCAAATCTTACCGTGTCAAACTTTTGGCGGGTAAAAACTTAGGTTAATTTACAGTTATGTGCATCTATAAAACCACCATTATGTAGTACATGCACGTGTGTACGGTTGTGCAAAAAATCGTATCAATATTTCAAAACAACATGGATAAATCGTCTGAAATTAGACGGTCAAAGTTGTGTTGTAAATTAAATCGTTTTAAACTTTCGCGGGCATTTACTTTGCCATTTTGAATACTTCGCACCTGAAAATCCGCCATTTTGTAGATCATATTACGGACAATAAATGTACAAAAAATTATAACCATAACTTTAAACCGCTTTGTACCGGAAGTCGGAAACCTTTTTAAGCGGCAAAACCGACTTATTAAGATTCTGTCATTTTTGGCGGGAAAATACTCAGCCATTTTGAAAGATATGCCCCTGAAAATTGGCAGTGTTGTAGACTTTTATACCGACTACAAATATGCAAAACATCAGAGTGATATATTAAAACCCCTTGAAACAGGAAGCCGGCAAAGTGATGTGCAGAGACGCGTCTCATACGTGACGAACTTTACGGAGCCATATTTTGGCCATTTTTAAAGTTATGCAACCCGGACTTTGTGGAATTGTCATCATCATTTTTTACCATCTATCGTTGTACAAAAAAAATTAGCGCTCTAGCTCACAAAAGCATTTTTCACAAAAATCTTTGTCGGTCAAAATATCGGCCATTTTTGAAATTTTCGCAAATGTGACTAGGATTCGTGGTGCAGCTTGCAATTGTCTATCTTTGTACAAAAAATTAGCGCTCTAGCTCACAACAAGATTTACCGAAAAAATAGCCCTAACACGGAACTTGATAAATCGTGTCAAATTTGGCGGGCAAAATCTCGGCCATTATGGGAGGTTCCCACTTCATAAAAACGCCATATTGTCAGGCATTTTCCAGACTTTTCGCGATTGAAAAATCAAAGCGATATATAAAAACCCACTTTGTACCGGAAGTGGCCAAAGTTGAACGCAAAAAATGTTCAAATCTTACCGTGTCAAACTTTTGGCGGGTAAAAACTTAGGTTAATTTACAGTTATGTGCATCTATAAAACCACCATTATGTAGTACATGCACGTGTGTACGGTTGTGCAAAAAATCGTATCAATATTTCAAAACAACATGGATAAATCGTCTGAAATTAGACGGTCAAAGTTGTGTTGTAAATTAAATCGTTTTAAAACTTTCGCGGGCATTTACTTTGCCATTTTGAATACTTCGCACCTGAAAATCCGCCATTTTGTAGATCATATTACGGACAATAAATGTACAAAAAATTATAACCATAACTTTAAACCGCTTTGTACCGGAAGTCGGAAACCTTTTTAAGCGGCAAAACCGACTTATTAAGATTCTGTCATTTTTGGCGGGAAAATACCAGCCATTTTGAAAGATATGCCCCTGAAAATTGGCAGTGTTGTAGACTTTTATACCGACTACAAATATGCAAAACATCAGAGTGATATATTAAAACCCCTTGAAACAGGAAGCCGGCAAAGTGATGTGCAGAGACGCGTCTCATACGTGACGAACTTTACGGAGCCATATTTTGGCCATTTTTAAAGTTATGCAACCCGGACTTTGTGGAATTGTCATCATTTTTTACCATCTATCGTTGTACAAAAAATTAGCGCTCTAGCTCACAAAAGCATTTTTCACAAAAATCTTTGTCGGTCAAAATATCGGCCATTTTTGAAATTTTCGCAAATGTGACTAGGATTCGTGGTGCAGCTTGCAATTGTCTATCTTTGTACAAAAAATTAGCGCTCTAGCTCTCACAACAAGATTTACCGAAAAAATAGCCCTAACACGGAACTTGATAAATCGTGTCAAATTTGGCGGGCAAAATCTCGGCCATTATGGGAGGTTCCCACTTCATAAAAACGCCATATTGTCAGGCATTTTCCAGACTTTTCGCGATTGAAAAATCAAAGCGATATATAAAAAACCACTTTGTACCGGAAGTGGCCAAAGTTGAACGCAAAAAAATGTTCAAATCTTACCGTGTCAAACTTTTGGCGGGTAAAAACTTAGGTTAATTTACAGTTATGTGCATCTATAAAACACCATTATGTAGTACATGCACGTGTGTACGGTTGTGCAAAAAATCGTATCAATATTTCAAAACAACATGGATAAATCGTCTGAAATTAGACGGTCAAAGTTGTGTTGTAAATTAAATCGTTTTAAAACTTTCGCGGGCATTTACTTTGCCATTTTGAATACTTCGCACCTGAAAATCCGCCATTTTGTAGATCATATTACGGACAATAAATGTACAAAAAATTATAACCATAACTTTAAACCGCTTTGTACCGGAAGTCGGAAACCTTTTTAAGCGGCAAAACCGACTTATTAAGATTCTGTCATTTTTGGCGGGAAAATACTCAGCCATTTTGAAAGATATGCCCCTGAAAATTGGCAGTGTTGTAGACTTTTATACCGACTACAAATATGCAAAACATCAGAGTGATATATTAAAAACCCCTTGAAACAGGAAGCCGGCAAAGTGATGTGCAGAGACGCGTCTCATACGTGACGAACTTTACGGAGCCATATTTTGGCCATTTTTAAAGTTATGCAACCCGGACTTTGTGGAATTGTCATCATTTTTTACCATCTATCGTTGTACAAAAAAATTAGCGCTCTAGCTCACAAAAGCATTTTTCACAAAAATCTTTGTCGGTCAAAATATCGGCCATTTTTGAAATTTTCGCAAATGTGACTAGGATTCGTGGTGCAGCTTGCAATTGTCTATCTTTGTACAAAAAATTAGCGCTCTAGCTCACAACAAGATTTACCGAAAAAAATAGCCCTAACACGGAACTTGATAAATCGTGTCAAATTTGGCGGGCAAAATCTCGGCCATTATGGGAGGTTCCCACTTCATAAAAACGCCATATTGTCAGGCATTTTCCAGACTTTTCGCGATTGAAAAATCAAAGCGATATATAAAAACCACTTTGTACCGGAAGTGGCCAAAGTTGAACGCAAAAAATGTTCAAATCTTACCGTGTGTCAAACTTTTGGCGGGTAAAAACTTAGGTTAATTTACAGTTATGTGCATCTATAAAACCACCCATTATGTAGTACATGCACGTGTGTACGGTTGTGCAAAAAATCGTATCAATATTTCAAAACAACATGGATAAATCGTCTGAAATTAGACGGTCAAAGTTGTGTTGTAAATTAAATCGTTTTAAAACTTTCGCGGGCATTTACTTTGCCATTTTGAATACTTCGCACCTGAAAATCCGCCATTTTGTAGATCATATTACGGACAATAAATGTACAAAAAATTATAACCATAACTTTAAACCGCTTTGTACCGGAAGTCGGAAACCTTTTTAAGCGGCAAAACCGACTTATTAAGATTCTGTCATTTTTGGCGGGAAAATACTCAGCCATTTTGAAAGATATGCCCCTGAAAATTGGCAGTGTTGTAGACTTTTATACCGACTACAAATATGCAAAACATCAGAGTGATATATATTAAAACCCCTTGAAACAGGAAGCCGGCAAAGTGATGTGCAGAGACGCGTCTCATACGTGACGAACTTTACGGAGCCATATTTTGGCCATTTTTAAAGTTATGCAACCCGGACTTTGTGGAATTGTCATCATTTTTTTACCATCTATCGTTGTACAAAAAATTAGCGCTCTAGCTCACAAAAAGCATTTTTCACAAAAATCTTTGTCGGTCAAAATATCGGCCATTTTTGAAATTTTCGCAAATGTGACTAGGATTCGTGGTGCAGCTTGCAATTGTCTATCTTTGTACAAAAAATTAGCGCTCTAGCTCACAACAAGATTTACCGAAAAAATAGCCCTAACACGGAACTTGATAAATCGTGTCAAATTTGGCGGGCAAAATCTCGGCCATTATGGGAGGTTCCCACTTCATAAAAACGCCATATTGTCAGGCATTTTCCAGACTTTTCGCGATTGAAAAATCAAAGCGATATATAAAAACCACTTTGTACCGGAAGTGGCCAAAGTTGAACGCAAAAAATGTTCAAATCTTACCGTGTCAAACTTTTGGCGGGTAAAAACTTAGGTTAATTTACAGTTATGTGCATCTATAAAAACACCATTATGTAGTACATGCACGTGTGTACGGTTGTGCAAAAAATCGTATCAATATTTCAAAACAACATGGATAAATCGTCTGAAATTAGACGGTCAAAGTTGTGTTGTAAATTAAATCGTTTTAAAACTTTCGCGGGCATTTACTTTGCCATTTTGAATACTTCGCACCTGAAAATCCGCCATTTTGTAGATCATATTACGGACAATAAATGTACAAAAAATTATAACCATAACTTTAAACCGCTTTGTACCGGAAGTCGGAAACCTTTTTAAGCGGCAAAACCGACTTATTAAGATTCTGTCTTTTTGGCGGGAAAATACTCAGCCATTTTGAAAGATATGCCCCTGAAAATTGGCAGTGTTGTAGACTTTTATACCGACTACAAATATGCAAAACATCAGAGTGATATATTAAAAACCCCTTGAAACAGGAAGCCGGCAAAGTGATGTGCAGAGACGCGTCTCATACGTGACGAACTTTAAGGAGCCATATTTTGGCCATTTTTAAAGTTATGCAACCCGGACTTTGTGGAATTGTCATCATTTTTTACCATCTATCGTTGTACAAAAAATTAGCGCTCTAGCTCACAAAAGCATTTTTTCACAAAAAATCTTTGTCGGTCAAAATATCGGCCATTTTTGAAATTTTCGCAAATGTGACTAGGATTCGTGGTGCAGCTTGCAATTGTCTATCTTTGTACAAAAAAATAGCGCTCTAGCTCACAACAAGATTTACCGAAAAAATAGCCCTAACACGGAACTTGATAAATCGTGTCAAATTTGGCGGGCAAAATCTCGGCCATTATGGGAGGTTCCCACTTCATAAAAACGCCATATTGTCAGGCATTTTCCAGACTTTTCGCGATTGAAAAATCAAAGCGATATATAAAAACCACTTTGTACCGGAAGTGGCCAAAGTTGAACGCAAAAAATGTTCAAATCTTACCGTGTCAAACTTTTGGCGGGTAAAAACTTAGGTTAATTTACAGTTATGTGCATCTATAAAACCACCATTATGTAGTACATGCACGTGTGTACGGTTGTGCAAAAAATCGTATCAATATTTCAAAACAACATGGATAAATCGTCTGAAAATTAGACGGTCAAAGTTGTGTTGTAAATTAAATCGTTTTAAACTTTCGCGGGCATTTACTTTGCCATTTTGAATACTTCGCACCTGAAAATCCGCCATTTTGTAGATCATATTACGGACAATAAATGTACAAAAAATTATAACCATAACTTTAAACCGCTTTGTACCGGAAGTCGGAAACCTTTTTAAGCGGCAAAACCGACTTATTAAGATTCTGTCATTTTTGGCGGGAAAATACTCAGCCATTTTGAAAGATATGCCCCTGAAAATTGGCAGTGTTGTAGACTTTTATACCGACTACAAATATGCAAAACATCAGAGTGATATATTAAAAACCCCTTGAAACAGGAAGCCGGCAAAGTGATGTGCAGAGACGCGTCTCATACGTGACGAACTTTAAGGAGCCATATTTTGGCCATTTTTAAAGTTATGCAACCCGGACTTTGTGGAATTGTCATCATTTTTTTACCATCTATCGTTGTACAAAAAATTAGCGCTCTAGCTCACAAAAGCATTTTTCACAAAAATCTTTGTCGGTCAAAATATCGGCCATTTTTGAAATTTTCGCAAATGTGACTAGGATTCGTGGTGCAGCTTGCAATTGTCTATCTTTGTACAAAAAATTAGCGCTCTAGCTCACAACAAGATTTACCGAAAAAAATAGCCCTAACACGGAACTTGATAAATCGTGTCAAATTTGGCGGGCAAAATCTCGGCCATTATGGGAGGTTCCCACTTCATAAAAAACGCCATATTGTCAGGCATTTTCCAGACTTTTCGCGATTGAAAAATCAAAGCGATATATAAAAAACCACTTTGTACCGGAAGTGGCCAAAGTTGAACGCAAAAAAATGTTCAAATCTTACCGTGTCAAACTTTTGGCGGGTAAAAACTTAGGTTAATTTACAGTTATGTGCATCTATAAAACCACCATTATGTAGTACATGCACGTGTGTACGGTTGTGCAAAAAATCGTATCAATATTTCAAAACAACATGGATAAATCGTCTGAAATTAGACGGTCAAAGTTGTGTTGTAAATTAAATCGTTTTAAACTTTCGCGGGCATTTACTTTGCCATTTTGAATACTTCGCACCTGAAAATCCGCCATTTTGTAGATCATATTACGGACAATAAATGTACAAAAAATTATAACCATAACTTTAAACCGCTTTGTAGCCGGAAGTCGGAAACCTTTTTAAGCGGCAAAACCGACTTATTAAGATTCTGTCATTTTTCCTGGCAAAACGTTTAAAAAAAATTGCCATTTTTAAAACTTTCCGGGCATTTTTAAATTTCAAAAAAAATTGCAAAATACAAAACGCACCAAAAAATCGTATCCCCCCCAATAAAATTTTTTTCCGATTAAAATCCAAAAAAAAAAAAAAAAAAAAAACTTAAAAACTTTTAAAAAAAAAAAAAAAAAAAAAATTCGTCATTTTTGGCACAATAAAAAAAAAATTATGCAACAAAAATAAAAAAAATCCCCCCCAAAAAAATGAAAAAAAAAATACAAATTTTGAAAAAATGTCAAATTTTTTTAAAAAACTTTTTACAAAAAAAAAAAAAAATTCAAAAAAACAAAAAAAAAAAACAAAATTGTTTTAAAAAAAAAATCAAAAAAAAAACCAACATAAAAAAAAAAAAAAAAAAATCAAAAAAAACTTCAGCAAAAAAAAAAACAAAAAAAAAAAAATTTTTAAAAAAAAAAAAAAAAAAATTATAAACCCCCCCAAAAAAAAATTTGTTAAAAAACAAAAAAAATTTTTTTTTTTTTTAAAAAATTGGGGAAATTTAAAAAAAACCCCCCCATTAAAAAAAAATTGACTTTTTCATTTGGGGAAAAAAAAAAAAAAAGCGATATAAAAAACACCCAAAAAAATTTCAAAAAAAATTTTAAAACCCCATTCCAAAAAAACAAAAAAATTAAAAAAATTTTTAAAAATTTAAAATTTAAAAAAAAAAAATTAAACAAAAAAAAAAAAATTTAAAAAATAAAAAAAAAAAAAAACTTAAAAAAAAAAAAATTAAAAAAAAAAAAAAAAAAAAAAAAAAAAAAAAAAAAAATTCATAAATAAATAAAATAAAAAAAAAAAAAAAAAAATCCAATACAAAAAACCCCCCCCCCACAATTAATTTACAAACCAAATTGTCAAAAATTCCCCAAAATTCCCCCAAAACCAAAAATATTTAAAAAAAAAGGCTTAAAACGAAATCCCCTTATTTAAAAAAATAAAAACCCCAATCACCCAATCTTCCAAAAAAAAACCAAAATTTTTGATATTTTTCAAATTTAAAACCATTTTTACCGAAAAAAAAAAAAAAAAAAAAACAAAAAAAAAAAAAAAAACCCATTTGAAAAAAATGTAAAATACTCGGTAATTTTAAAATTGCAAAAAAAAAAAAACAATTTACCGTTAAAAAAAAAAAAAAAAAAAAAAAAAATTTTAAAAAAAAACCCCAAAAATTTTGGCAAAAAAATTGTAAAAATCCCTTGAATGCCAAAAAAAAAAAAATTACAAAAAAATAAAAAAACCCCCCCAAATTTTAATTTAAAAACTCAAAAAAAAAAAAAAAAAAATTTTTTAAAAAAAATGAAAAAAAAACTTCCGTTAAAATACCCAAACCCCATTTTTAAAAAACCCAAAAACAAAGTTCAAAATTTTTGTTTTTTTTTTTTTCAAAAAAAATTTGAAATAAAAATCCAAAAAAAAAAAAAAAAATCACTTTTTTTTAAAAATCGTACTTTAAAATGTAATGTTAAAAAAAAAAACTTTTAAAAAAAAACAAAAAACTGAAAAAAACCGCCCCCTTTTTTTTCAAAAAAAAACAAAAAAAAATGATTTAAAAAAAATTGTTTTTTTTTTGTTTTTTAATTTTAAAAAATAAAAATTTTGTAAATGGCAATTATGTGAACGTAAAAAAAAAAAATAAAAATTTGAAAAAAAATAAAAAACCCCCCCCAAAATTTTAAAAAAAATACCAAAAAAAAATTTTTAAAAAAAAATTACATTTTAAAAAAAAAAAAACCACAATTTTGATAAATTAAAACAAAAAAATGTAATTGTTTGCAAAAAATCGGAATCAAAAAAAAATTTTTATTAAAATTTGCCCCCCTTTTTCAAAATTTTCCCCCATTCCATTAATACCTTTAAAAACTGAAAACTTGAATCAAACAAAAAAAAAAAAAAAAAAAATCAAACCCCCATAACCAAAAAAAATTTCACCCCCCAAAAACTTTACCAAATAAAAAACAAAATGTTTTCCCCAAAAAATTAAACATGAAAACATGCAAAAAACCCCAAAATGTTTAACAAAAACTCAACCTTTAAAAATTTAAAATTTTTGAAAAATCAAATAAAATCCCTAAAAAATAAAAAAAAAAAAAAAATACCCTTTTTTAAAAAATTTTCCCCCCAATGTAAAAAAAATAAAAAAAAAAAAATGGAACCTAAAAAAAAAAAAAAAAAAAAAAAAAAAAAAATGATGAATTTTTTTCCCAAATTTCCCAAAAAAAAAAAAAAAATACTTGAAAATTCAAAACCCCCCAAAAAAAAAACCAAAAAATTTTATAGTAAAAATCCTATTGTTTTAAATTTGACTGTGTAAACATTTTAAAAAAATTAGGTTCAATTGAAATAAAAAATCAAAAATTTATGAAAATAAAACATTAAAAAACATTTATCCATTTTTTCAAAAAAATTTAATTTAAGGTACCATCCAAAACAAAAAAAAAACCCCCCAAAAAAAAAAAAAAAATTAAAAAAAAAAAAACCTAAATTAAAAAATAAAAAAAAAAACCCCCCTTTTAAAAAAAAAATTTTTAACATTTAATAAAAAAAATTTTTCAAAAAAAAAATTAAACTACCCCAAAACTTAAATTTAAAATTTTTAAATCAACCCCAACCCAAATTTTAGAAAACCCCCCAAAAACTGAGAAATGCCAAATGGACAAAAATCTAGCAAAAATTAAAATAATTAAAAACAAAAATGCATTAAAATTACATTAAAAAAAAATCATCAAAAAAAAAATCAATACCTTAAAACAATCCCAAAAATTCCCGAACCCCCCCCAAAAAAAATTAAAACCAACCCCCCTTAAATTATACTTCACATTACCCCATTTCAATAAATCCATGTTTTTATAAAGTCCATTAACCTGTTTTTTTTTTTTATGATTTTTAAAACTAAACCCCCCAACCTAAATTTAAAAAATAATGTACAAATTTATTTTTTACATGACAATTATATACCCTATATTTATTGAAAAAAAATTTTTATGATTTTTAAAAAATTAAAAAAAAAAAAAAACTAAAAAAAAAACCAAAAAAATTTTTTGTAAAAAAAAAAAACCCAAACCAATTTTAAAACCCCAAAAAAAAATTTAAAAATAAAAACCCCCCCCTTTTGTTAAAACCCCCCATGGTTACCCAAAAAAAAAAAAAAAAATTAAAACGAGTTTAAAAATAAAAAAAAAAAAATTTCAATTATTAAATATGACATTCATGTTCCAAATTTTTTTAATGATTACCCCCCCTTAAAAAAATAAAAAAAAAATAAAAAATTTAATAAAAAAATTTAAAAAAAATTTTACCCCCAACTTGAAAAAATTTAAAAAAAAAAAAAATGAAAAATAAAAAAAAAAAAAAAATATCAAAAACTTTTTGCAACGTACAAAAAAACCCCAAAACCAACATCAAAATTTAAAATTTTTTTACAACCCCAAACTTAAAAAAAAAATTTTATTTTAAAAATAAAAAAAAAAAAAAATTTAAAAAGCAACAATTGAATAAATCAAAAAAAAAAATTTTTTTGCAAAAATTTTTTCAAAAATAAATGGGGGAATTAAAAAAAAAAACCTTTTTCCATGATTTTCATAAAAATCCCATTATTTACCCCAAAAATCCCAAAAAAAAATTTTAAAAAAAATTTTGAAACCAAAAAACATATAAAACAAAACCATTTTGCCCCCAAACCCATAAATTAAAATTATTTTAATATACAAAAAATAAAAATCCCAAAGTTTTTAAAAAAAAATTTGAAAAAAAAAATTTTTTATTTTAAAAAAACCCCACAAAAAAAAAAACAAAACACCCTAAACATGTCATAAAAAACCAAATTTAAAAAAAAAACATTTTATTAAAAAACCACGAAAATAAAAAAATGTCAAATTTTCCCCTACAATTATGTTTTATAGGTCAATTTAAACCCATTTTGAAATAAAAATTTAAACCCCCCAATTTATAAAATCCCATTTTTCAAAGTTTAAAAAAAATAATTTAAACTAAATTTAATGGACCCAAAACAAAAAAAATTGTCAAAACCTAAAAAATAATTCAAAAAAAATATTACAAAAATATTCAAATGTTATTTGAAACTTAAAGCCCCATAAAAAAAAATTTTCAAAAAAAATTTGTTACAAAAAAAAAAATTTTTTAAAAAAAAAAAAAAAACTTTCCTTTCAAATACAAAAAAATTCAAAACATTAAAAATGAAAAAAAAAAAATTTTGGTTTTCCAAAAACAATTTTTTTTTTCGTTTTTTTTTAAAATGTTTCATTTAAACGATCAATTTTATCCACAAATAAAGGTAATTCCCCCCTGCAAATCAAAGGTTTGCAAAAAAAAGTTTTCCAACAAAAAAAATCCCTAAAAATTTTTCCGCATTGTTTAAAAAATATTAATCATCCATTGCAATACTTTAGTTTCTTTTATATACCGGTCCAAAAAACCAACTTAAATTCCCACAAAAAAAATAATACAAGCATTGTACAAAAAAAAAAACAAAAAAAGAAGTTTTAAAAAAAACATTCCCCATGCCAAAAGTATTTAACTTTTTAACCAAAATGTAATTTTTTTCAAAATTTACATTTGTAAAAAATGTTATTTATAAATAATTTTAGCACGTTCAAAAAAAACTTACCATATAATTTAAAAGAAAATAACTTAAAACTTCAAATGATAAAAAAATTAATTAGTTGAACAGAATGATTAGAAAACAAAAAAAAGTTTTGATATCAGTCAAATTGAAAATATTCAACTTTGAAAAAATAGGGGAAACGAAATATTGAAAACAAACAATTATTTTAAAAAAATTTTAAATTGGTATTTTTGATAAATGTAACCACATTTTAAGGATTTACGTAAATGTTTAAAATCCTTTAAAATTGTAAGAAGCGTTTAAGTAATTTGACTTTTATCAAAATTGATCCATTCAAAATTTGTTTTAAATATAAAAAAATTTTTTGTTTTAATTTATTTTTTTTAACCAGATTTGATTCAAAATTTATACGATTTGGCATAAAATCTATTAATGATGATTAAAATTTTGAACGTGTTGAATCATTTCAAAAAATTTTCAAAACATGCATCACCCCTTGATACATTAATCATGTCATCATCATTTTTTGGAAAGACGAATTAAAAATTTGAAACGTACACAACAATTTTGAATTGTGTTGTTATTTTTAATAGTATAAAAAATATTGATAACATCATTCAAAAAAAATTTAATATAAAATGATAAAATTGGTTTAATTTTAAATAAAGAAACCCAATCATGCCATAAACAGGGTATAATTTTGGTACAAATAAATAAGTTTTAAACAGTCAAAATCATATTTTGTAAAAATCAAAATTTTTTTAAATTCAATTTGCACAAATTTAAAATGCCAATATAAATGATTACATTATCTTACAAAATTACCAAAAATGGGCACCTAAAAATTTACATTAAAGTGTAGAATCACTATAACTTTCAGCTTCTGTTCCATTAAATGTAAGTTAAATTTGTATAAACTTCAAATGTGAGGGTGTTTTTTGTTAAATTTTCAAAAATGTTCAAACATTAAAGGTATTTGAAAAAAATAAAAAAAAAAAAAAAAATTCATTCCATTTTAAATGTAAAAAAACATAAAAGTTAAAATAAAATTTCAAAGTTAAATGTTTAAAAAATTATGTTTTAAAAGTTTTTAAATGTAATTTTTATTGTAATTTTACCCCAAAATAAAAAAAAAACATTTAATTAAAAGTTAATAAATTTTATTTTTTTTTGATTCAAAAATCAATTGGTGATATTGATATCTTACCAAAGCAAACTTTTTTTTCATAGACATTTGGTAATTGATATAAAAAATGAAATTTGTCTTTGACAAAAAAAACCAAAAAAAAACAAAACAAAACGTTAACTGAATATTTATTACCCCAGTACTTTTTGACAATAGTTACAAATAAGTATTTGAATTTTACCAAATTTTTTAATTCTCCAAAAAATTAAATGAAATTTCAAAATGATAAAACATTTTAAAAAATATTAAAGGAAATTTAAATTTTAAATATTAAAATGTATAGTCTTTTTTAACCTTGTTTAAAAACCCAAGGAATCACTCATTTAGTAAAAAAAAAAACAAGCAAAATTTTAAATTTCTTATTGTACAAAACTTAATATATAAAAATAAAAATTAAAAAATATTAAAAAAATAACGTAATTCATTTACAATATTTTTTAAATTTTAAGTACTTAACCATTTTTGACCCTAAATAATTATTACTTTTTATACATACATTTACGGAAAAAACAAAAAATTTTAAATTTTATTTATACTTTAATATGAAAAGTATTTATAATAATTTTGCAAAAAAAAAAAATCATTTAAATACATTTTTGATACTATTTAATATGAAAAAATTTAAATTGCAAAAAACAAAAGTAACATTTTTTTTGTAAAAATTTGTCATAACCTAATAACATATATAATTTGTATATATAATTATAATAATAAATCAATTAAATTTTATTGTCCAACAATGATTAATAAAATGCTCTTTTATCTTTTTTTGAAAACTCCTATTTTTATTTATATCCTTTATAGTTTTAATAATTTTGCCAATTATCATTATGAAAAAAATAAAGTGGTTAATTTGTAGATAAAATGTAATTTAAGAAAGTGAAAACAAATTAAAAAATGAAAAATCCACCCAATAAAACATGCTTGTGTGCATTTGAAAATTAAAATTCAGGCAACATGGTCATTTTTATTTATATAGAAAATAATATTAAGGAAATTTTATTAAATGATTCAAAATAAACTGTTAAAACCCAGTTTTTTTAAATACAAAGAATGTCAACGTTAATAAAACATTTACTCAAAAAAAAAATGAAAATCTTTAAAAACAAAATTTTGCATATCATAGTGATTTAAATTTTAAAACTAAATTTTAATTGGAAAATTATTGCCAAATTTCACAAGCCCCATTAAACAATAATTAAAAAAAAATTTAACAACCCCAATTATGTGTACAATTTGTTAATTTTGTAATTCAATGCATTTAAAAGAAAATTTTGAATTACATAGGGAATCTTAACATTGCGAAAAAACACTAAAAGCAAAAATAAAATGTTTAATTCAAAATTTTAAATGATTTTTGAACAGATTTTTTTTTTTTTTATAACAATTATACCTTAAAATTTTTAATTTATTTGTTAAAGGATAATGTTAATCAAAACTTTCAGAATTTCGTAAAAAACCATTTTTAGGATCTGACCCATAGTCATCATTTTTACGCGACTGTGCACTGTCTGAAATGGTAAACTTTTTAAGTTTATTTTGAACTGAAATTAAGCTTTGACATGGTGGGCCCCAGAACAATTTTTTATTTACATCAATTTGATGGTAAAAATTTTTAAGAATGGCTATTTTGAAAATTATCTTAATTAATTTCCAAAATATGACTATTTCCAAGTTAGATGAAATTAAATTCCCTTAAATTTGTTTTTTCACATCATCAGTAAAATTGGAAATGTACATTATATATACGGAGAGGGGCCTTGATTAATTTTTTTTTTTTTTTCGAATGATTCATATAAACCGAAATAAAATTGTCTTCCAAGTCGTTGGTCCGAAATGTAAATTATAAGATGTTTTACATAAAAGCAAACGTTTTATAAATATGCATTATGTATTTCCTCTTTTCATGAATCAATTCTTGAATACTTATAAAAAATTTAAATCTTACTTTCTAAGAAAAAAATATTACATATACAGGAAAGGAATATGATCTTGCGCACTTTTAATTTCAGCTAATTTTGATAAAGAAACAAACGTGTTCAGACAATTAAAGCATAGAATGGCAATGCAAAGTCTTATATAATCTCAGTGTTTAGTCTAGGATGCAGACGTGCCGTGTTACAATGGGGGGATAGTGGAAGAATGCCGGAAGTGTCTTCTGATTCAAAAAGTCGCGAACATTTTGTTTTATTTGGCATTTGTAAAAATTGCAAACTGATTTGTCATTCAATTATTTTGTTCTTCAATGAAATTTGAATGATCAGCTAAAATAAATTGAATATCATAATATCATTAAAATTGGATTGTAGTGTAATGCGCAAAATCATGTGCCGTCTTCAAAATGGGGTAAGGTCCATGTTTTTCGTTTATTTTCGGTAAACTGAAAAAAATTACCATTTGTTTTTGGAAGGTACTGAAAAACAAATGTTTGTTCCTTGCTGTAACTATGATATAACATTAAATAAATATTTAACGAATTATTCATCGGCTATGAAACTCTTAATAGTTGCGAAAGATCGTGTGCTGGCATTGTAGTATTAATGTATTTACGTAGTTGGTAAATTGTAAATAAGACTTTCTAAAAGTTAATCTTTAAAGTATGCTGTATTACATGTTACGAAGTGCTATTATAAACTAGACTTAGTATTGAATAAACACAAAACATGCCATTAAATGTTGCTACACCTCCGACAAAGAGTTTTCGTTTTCTCTCATATCAGGCTATGTTATATAGAGTTTGCCCATGTAAGATAGCTATGTAAGATAAATCTATCTTAAATGGCATTTCAAGCGCGCGGATTAATTTGTGTTACATGGAGAGAACTGTTGAAATATGCCATCTAGGCCTACCTGTTGCACAGGGGCACGTAAATGCTGTTAATATATATTATAATTTGATCATGTGTGCATCGTATCCTATTAGAATATGACGTACATGTATATCTACTAGGTGTAATCATTAATGAATAGGCCATGTTGCGTGTCCCTGTGTCACGTCATCCGGTTAGGCATAAGTCCAAAAATGACCGACTGTCATGTCCCGTACTGTAGCCTGCAAGGCTGTTAACTGACTGACAACACACACAATCGCTAAATGATTATAGAACTCTGAATGATAGACAAACATTTACGATTTCAAACATGCTGTCGAACATGAAAACCACATATTATAGTTAACGTACGATAGCCTACCATCTGGGCGAGAACAGTCCTCCGCTTCGCTTTTAAACAAGAATCACGTTTAAATACGTACAATCCTGTATCACAACAAAGGTCGGACACTCGTATCGAAATCATGTTCGCTGGATCCCATATGAACAACTGTGAAAAATGTTGATACAACAAAACAAGCTCCAAAATCAAAACATCGTCTGATCATGGTGATCGAGAGCGACTCGGAGTAGCCTTGACCGCCAATATATGAATGGAATTCCGACGAAAGTTTTCAACTTCTTATGTATCTTTGAATTTTAAAAGATTGACAATAATATCATTTGAAGCTCCACCTCAAACAGAATGAAATACTGATACACGTCAGCAAATCAAATGTTTCCTCTCGTTGTAGATGTTACGCAGTATACCGAGCTATACTAATTGTTGTCTAAACAACTATTGATGCTTCCTTGTCAGAGGTTATCATCTTTCTTTCATAGCTTTGTATTTAAAATGATCAATGTCGTGTTTAAACATTGAATGTCTTTCTACTGGCATTCGAAGCCCATAAGAATGCCAACTGGACAGTGGGACTGCATTGAAAATGTAAATATAAAGTTATATTAAAAGCAATTCCATTACTTTTATCATTTCTATAAAACTATATCCATATCACTCAGCAAACAGTTACCATAACACTACATCGGTTTAATGTTAGCACTCCAGAAAAAAAGCATAAATAAAACAATACAATTTCACAACTAAACCAAAACATGATGATTCTCCCTACAATTAATGCTTCTCATTGATATCGTAAGCGTAATTACATGTAGTTATGTGTTATACAAAATTGAAAAAAACCGCCATTTAGGAAGAGTGGAATGGAAGTTATTTCCAAGGCCAAAATGTGTTTGATATTTTAACCTGATAAGATACATTTGTATTTGATTAACGGCATAAAATTCTTAACAGGTGACAGCTGTAAAAAGGATTCTTATACATAACCTATACAAAGTTGATAAGCATAAAATACGCCTGATATCAGCTTGACTTCTTTTTTTGGCTTACTAATAATTTTTGTCAATCAGTTTAATTATTTCTCTTTTAATTTTGTATACACACAACTAAACTGCGAAAGAAGCCAATACCCCTCATGAAAGTAGCAATAAGTAAGCAAACTATCGAGTTCAAACCAAATACAATGTAACCAGAAAAATCACGTGTAACAAAAACAGAATTTCTTTTGACACAAACATAACAAATATATCAAATACTATTGTGAATTTGACACTTCTGATAGGTTGACACAAAGTGCACTATACTAAATTTAATTCTACACGGATATATATACAGCAACTTACAATATTATTTACTATAAGTTACGAAGGTATGTGTTTCGATTATATATCGAGTTCGAGTTCGAATCCATGTGGGGCAGTTGCCAGGTACTGACTACTGGTCGGTGGATTTTCTCTGGGCACTCCGACCTTCCTCCACCAACAAACCTTGCACGTTTTTAAATGATCCTGGCTGTTAATAGGACGTTAAACTAATAAAACCAACGAATTAGGTTGAATAAACGCTTTCATTCGAACACTGAAAACAAGAGTTATTACATTCATAACTTATACATTATTTAATCTAATTATAACTATTTATGTATTATGGACCCATAAAAAGTGACTGCACTTGTGTATGGAAGGTATAGGTCACCAGATCATTCTTAACTTTAAATCATTCAAAGAAGAGCATTACAGAAGTGAGGGGGAATCTTTGGAGTTTTACTAAACTTCTGTAATGGAAAATTAAGTTAAGAATAAATTTAAGTTGTGAAATGTCTGGACATCATGCATATGGTCGATATTCAGGGTTACTATCATTGGCGGAACTTAGTTATGTCATAGTAGTATAGAACACCTGGTATGTCGTGAATGCAGCATGATATACAATTCATCAATTATAAAAAGTAATGTATATTCCAGGGCAAAGCATACGACAGGTACTCCCCTTTACCTCACTATAAACGTACTACATTTAGCGCAATATTGTTTTTGAATACGTTACTGTAATGCTAGATTCGTGCTTGTAAAATAATTACTGTATCACAGACTTGCAAAAAGTGCAATTAGCGCAGTCGTAACGCATCAAACGGACAATGCGCTAAAATATTATGACCGCTAAATATGTACGTTTAAAGTATCTGGTAGGTTACCGTTAGTCTATCACTTACAAACATAGTTCAAGGCATTATTAACTGACAGTAGTTACATCAATGATTCCATATCAGGAAATCATCGTTATATCCAATGGCACTTACTTGATGCTCCAGACATCCAAAGCTTAAAACACAATAGAAAATAACATAATTCATCAAATCAAATATCAAAATTAGTATTACATTACAATACACACTACAAACCAAAACATATATCTATGGCGACTTAATTTCGAGTTTTCACGCCTAAATATTCATCAAGGCGAATTCTTATCGTACTTCACAGTCAGAATTTCCATAATCTAACTGATGCACAGAAATCATTCTCTTGATAATGATGATAACTCATGAAACAAGTCCGCAAAAAGGAGACTGAGTGGCCAACTCAAAACAATAAGTCGATATACGTTTATGTACACAGTATACAAATCCAACAAAAAAGAGACAAAGTGACCAACTCAAAACAATAAGTCGACATACTTTATGTACACAGTACAGCAATCCGCAAAAAGGAGACAGAGTGGCCAACTCAAAACAATAAGTCGATATACGTTATGTACACATTATACAAATCCGCAAAAAGGAGACAAAGTGACCAACTCAAAACAATTAGTCGACATACTTTATGTACACAGTACACCAATCCGCAAAAAGGAGACATAGTGGCCAATTAAAACAATAAGTCGATATGTTTTATGTACACAGTACACCAATCCACAAAAAGGAGACAGAGTAGCCAATTAAAACAATAAGTCGATATATTTTTATGTACACAGTACACCAATCCGCAAAAAGGAGACATAGTGGTCAACTCAAAACAATAAGTCGACATATTTTATGTACACAGTACACTAATTCGCAAAAAGGAGACACATTGGCCAACTCAAAACAATAAGTCGATATATTTTATGTATACAGTATACAGATCTGCACAAATGGGACAGAGTGGCCAAAACAAAACAATAAGTCGATATTCTTTATGTATACAGTATACAGATCTGCACAAATGGGACAGAGTGGCCAACTCAAAACAATAAGTCGATATTCTTTATGTATACAGTATAGAATATGAGTGCCAACAAAACAATAAGGATATAGTGGCACAGTACAAATCCAAAAAAGAGACAGAGTAGCCAACTCAAAACAATAAGTCGATATACGTTATGTACACAGTATACAAATCCACAAAAAGGAGACAGAGTAGCCAACTCAAAACAATAAGTCGACATATTTTATGTACACAGTATACAAATCCGCAAAAAGGAGACATAGTGGCCAACTGAAAACAATAAGTCGATATGTTTTATGTACACAGTACACCAAATCCGCAAAAAGGAGACATAGTGGTCAACTCAAAACAATAAGTCGACATATTTTATGTACACAGTACACAAATCCGCAAAAAGGAGACACAGTGGCCAACTCAAAACAATAAGTCGATATATTTTATGTATACAGTATACAGAATCTGCACAAATGGGACAGAGTGGCCAACACAAAACAATAAGTCGATATTCTTATGTATACAGTATACAGATATGCACAAAAAGGGATAGAGTAGCCAACTCAAAACAATAAATCGATATACGTTATGTACACATTATACAAATCCGCAAAAAGGAGACAAAGTGACCAACTCAAAACAATAAGTCGACATACTTTTATGTACACAGTACACCAATCCGCAAAAAGGAGACAGAGTGGCCAACTCAAAACAATTAGTCGATATACTTTATGTACACAGTACACAAATCCGCAAAAAGGAGACAAAGTGACCAACTCAAAACAATAAGTCGACATACTTTATGTACACAGTACACAAATCCGCAAAAAGGAGACAGAGTGGCCAACTCAAAACAATAAGTCGATATATTTTATGTACACAGTACACCAATCCGCAAAAAGGAGACATAGTGGCCAATTGAAAACAATAAGTCGATATGTTTTATGTACACAGTACACCAATCCGCAAAAAGGAGACATAGTGGTCAACTCAAAACAATAAGTCGACATATTTTATGTACACGGTACACTACTCCACCAAGAAAGGAGGACAGAGTGGCCAACTCCAAACAATAAGATCAATATGATGTTATGTTATACCGTTCGAACATGCTTCTGCCCAAATGGTACAAAAAGGTTCCAACAACAACAACAAAAATTCTAGGTTCTTTTATTTAGAACCGTTATAGGGAGCGGGTGGGGAAAGGGGGGGGGGATGATAGGGTAGTCCAATAGTAGGAGAAGGGAGGAGGGTAGAGTCGATATTGTAGAGTAGGGGTTAGAGGGTAGGGGAGAGGGTCTGGAGGAGTAGGAAGTGGAAGAGGGAAGGTGGCCAGAGGGAGAGGGAGAGCGTAGAAAGACGTTATGTACACAGTAAAGAGGAGATAGGGGGACAAAGTGAAGAGGGAGGAGCCCATACTCCCAACATTAAGTCCGATATTTTTTTATTTTAAACAGTATACAAATCCACAAAAAGGAGACAGAGTGGCCAACTCAAAACAATAAGTCGACATACACACAGTATACAAATCCACAAAAAGGAGACAGAGTGCCAACTCAAAACAATAAGTCGATATACGTTATGTACAAGTATACAAATCCACAAAAAGGAGACAGAGTAGCCAACTCAAAACAATAAGTCGATATACTTTATGTACACAGTATACAAATCCACAAAAAGGAGACAGAGTAGCCAACTCAAAACAATAAGTCGACATACTTTATGTACACAGTATACACCAATCCGCAAAAAGGAGACAGAGTAGCCAACTCAAAACAATAAGTCGACATACTTTTATGTACACAGTACACCAATCCGCAAAAAGGAGACAGAGTAGCCAACTCAAAACATCATCCTTTATGTTCCAAATCGCGGAGACAGAGTACTATATCAGGGGCATCGCGCCAAGCCTGATCACAATCTTACAGCCTCGAATTCACTAGAGAATGCTCCAGCTCGTATAACCCGCTGCCCTCTGCCCTGTGGATGGTTGTTGACTCGTCAAATATCCAACGAACTGTAGTCATTGCTAGTTGTTATTGTCTACCTGCATCCAGACCCCGTTCCATTTTCTGTTTACCCTACAGTAGAACCTTCACCTCTCTTTCACTTTGATCAGCCATTCTATGGACTCATTGCATGCCAACGCGTCACCGTGGACCCATATCCAACTCTGCCGAATCATCCGATATGTCATTTACTGGTCCCATCTTCCTTGAAACGAAGCCACCAACTCTGTGCCCCCCGGTCCGCCCCCTCGGACTGTTTTTGGCCCCTTGTTCGAAAACCCTCGTGACCACCTGTGGGAAGCACCTGAGTGTTTTGTGTCATATTACTTACCACTGTTCTCTATAGCACCACTACCATCCATGACGCGCAGACTCATATCTCTGTCCTCTGATGGTCGTGGTCTGGTTTGGCGACCCCGGAGGTAACCAGTCTCTAACATCAGCACGTTCTCCCTCTTCCCGTTCCTCTTTGATGAAACGTTTTCTGGTCTGGCGATTTCATATTAATCGTTCCAGATGGCAGCATTTGTTGAACATCATTGTTGCAAACTGTTTCGGAGTTTTTTTTACCTAATCCACGCCCACCTCGTCCGCCTCCTCTCTTGCCACGCTTGTTTTGGTAAGAACTACGTCCATTGTTTGCACGATTTTGAGAATCCTCATTATTGTTCCAGAATGTTTCCTGTTTGTACAAATATATTATAAAATGTTTTTTAAAACTAATGATTTTTAAACAACTTATGAAATTGATCTAAATAATATTACGTCATTACATTTTCAGCCTAAATGTAGCTTACAAGGATGATGTCACAATTCAAATGCTATAAAACAGTTTCGACTCCGATTGTATTAGGTTTGTCTATCTAAAATATTCATGCAATTACTCGTTAAAAAAGTAAAAATAAATAATAGTCCCAATTTATAGTCCGGTGACTTATGTAATTAAGTATGTGTTTTACTTACATAGGCTGAAGCCAATGGAATTCCAGTTTCGCATTGAAAGCACTTCTCCTCGCTGAAGAAGGTAGATCCAATATGACCTTTTAAATAGAAGATTCGGTTATGTTTAACAACCCAAAGCACATATGACCAGTGATATTTTAACGTGATAAGTACAAAAACGCTCAAAGATTCTTCATCGCTGACAAACGGTATTTCTTCAAAACAAGAGCAGAAGAATATATTAGTTTTCTTCAGTTTCAAAAGTTACTTACTATAAACCATTACTGCCATTGAATAGTTTTGAGGTTATAATTTTTACTTAAGATTTAGAATATTACAAGTAATTAATTGCATCCTTAGAAAAATCCATGGCACTATATCCTATATGGAATGAAGTACTTGTTGTGCATACACCAAAAGTAAAATTAATCATTTTATGTTTTTTGTGTGTTTGTGCTATTCAAATGCTAGTAATATAGTTAATAGGATATCATATATTTTCTGCCTACATTTTTCTCGGCTGGGATATTTGTAAGTATTTCGCTTGATTACGTTTTTTTGTAGAGATATATAAGTTTTATGGTGAGCAAGTATGTGGTATTTTAATCCGAGTGAAAATATCAGTTTTTATATTTTCACTTAATATTGACGAATCAAAACACAGCATTTACAGTGGATTTTAGCGGAAATACGTTTCTTTTAAATATCAAACCAATAATGTAATACTATGTGCATTTCATTATTTTACGTTAATTCGTTTTGTAATATGCACCCCACATCAACTAAATCAACGAAATGGAACTAAATCAATAAGCAGGGAAAGATTGAAAAGGGTAAACAGGTGTCGCGGTAGACTGAAACAGATATACTTAATGTTTCTTGACGAATAGCAATTATATATCATCACATGAGATGGAAGCTTTTATATTTTTCAAATTTTCCACCCCTCTCGAGCAACAAATTCCAATCGTTACATGTAAATAATTACACTACAGAATCCCAGAACGAAAGTATCATATTTGGTTTGAAAGAGGAAATATCCATTAGCAAAGATCAGTAAATTCGATGTACTTACCTTTAGGACATATGAGCCAATCATCTGTGTGTATACCGATAGCCTGGAGACAAGGAAAGGTGATGACCCGTTTGACTTCGGATCCTTGTGACGCATGTAAACCCAGAGTGTCTTGTACTTTTTCCAGCTCAGCACAACCAAACAATTCAGAATTTATGATGAAGGTATCAGCATATAGTAAAGCTGCATTTGATACTGTATTTGCTTTTGCCTTCTTTTCGCTCTCCTGCAAACCATCATCATCAGGTTCATCCAACGTTTCTTCCTCAAAATCGGATGACAAAATGTACGTTTCACGACCTTTAGCTATATGTAGAAGCCATGTGGCAGCCAATTTGATAAACGCCTGATTGATGCAAGATGTATCTTGGTGGCGTATATCTGCTGAGAACTTTAGATTATCAAGGATACACCCCAAGTGTAGGTTTTCTCTAGGAATTTCTGACATTCGTCGAATTTGTTTTGCAAAAACCAGAAATGTCCAATTGCTTCAAATATGACCGAGCCTCTTCTACACCTCCACATATGGTCGGGTATAAAGGTTTCATCTGGACTTTTCCTGATCCCATCTTTACTATCATTTTCATAGCCGCATCGTTTTCCTGTTGTTTTTGTTCAAGCGGTTGGTGTATCGTCGGTGCCATCTAATGATATTTTCGCATGTTGGACAGCATAATAGACATAGAGTGGAGTTTCTCTTGGCAAACAATTCTTCTAACTTTCTAGCAACATGTTCGTGACAACAGTTTTCAGGACGTACAATACGGACATCACCAACGGAAAGTCATTCATCATCGAACTCATTCCACTTCATTGGGTCACAGACAAGACACAGGTTTGGACAAGGGTCACCACAGTATCCCATGCAAGGGTGTTTACATTTCAAGAGTTTCGGACATGACTGTTTACACGGGGGTTTGTCACATTCCTCATAACACAAACGGGAACAACTACGATGTGTACATTGTATAGGGCATTTCTGTTTGCATGGGATACATTCACGAAAGCACGAGTGTTCACAACGCCGATGGGGACACAGGTTTTCGCACCTTTTATAACAATGCTTACATGATCCACATGTTTTACTGCTGCATGTATGTCCGCATATTTGACGTTTTCCACAGTACTCCTTACATTCACCATGCGTCAGAATGTCGAAGCACTCGGTGCATTGTCTGGGACAATCGTGCCCACAAGACATTTTTGTTAAACACTTCGAGGAACAAGTTTTCTTTGCTGCAGAATGGCATTCAACAGTTATGGAATGTCCGCATGGAAATGTTTTGTTCACAAGTACTTTACATGTAGGAAGCGTTGATAGTAACTGTCTTTGACACGAGGACATCACACGTCACTCCATCTCTGTATGAAGAAGGATCCACCGAACATTTCCTAATTTTTTCATGATTACAATTCTTTAGGCGTTTCTTGACCATTTTCCGGCAACGTTCTTCCGCAGGGTCCATGTAGCATGGGATCGCCTGCTCATGTCCACATTTCGGTATAATCTTTACCACCTTCACTTTACATTCACAGCTCGAAGGAAAGTGACATATCCTTAGACATTCGTGATTTTGGTCGCAAAGTTGCAGGCATTTGTCTTGGCAACTCAGGTAGTAGCAAGATTCATAGCATTTCATCACTTGTGTGTGAGAACATTTCCATGATTTAGTGATAGTCTCTTCACATCTGTGCTGACTCTCATAGGAACAGTTGAAGTGGCTGCAAATGACATCATAGTTGTGTCCACATTATCCGCGGGTTTTCGTTAAAAGCTTTTTACACAGAACTTTGGCAGGATTTTGGTAACACTTCATGTCAGCCTCATGACCACACTTGGTTAGAATACGGTTTACCCTTACCTTACACTTATATGAACATTTCTATGATTTAGTGATAGTCTCCTCACATCTATTTTGTCTCTCGTAGGAACAGTTGAAGTGGCTGCAAATAACATCATAGTTATGTCCACATTATCCGCGGGTTTTCGTCAACATTTTGTCACACAGAACATCTGCAGGATTTTTATAACACTTCATTTCAGCCTCATGACCACACTTGGATAGAATACGATTTACGTTAACGTTACATTGATATGAATGGACGTCAAAGCAGCACTCCATTTCGGCTTCATGTCCACAAGACTCTAGAGACCGCGTTACCATAACACGGCATTTGTACTTCTTTGTATTTCTGCCTCATGTGAGCATGGCTCCAGTATTCTAGTAACGATTACCCCACATTTGTATGTTTTAGTATCGACATGGCATTTTAGATTAACCAAATGCCCACACCCAAGCTCACGTTCTACAACGGTATCACATCGGAATTCTTGTGCTGATTCACAACATTTCATTACGCCGCTATGTCCACATGGTAGGACTTTTGTCATGATCATTGGACATTAACAATTCTTGTCAAAATGAAATATCTGTTGACAAATGTGATCATTTCACATGTTTTTGCGCAAGTTCGCTTGCACACATATTTGGTATGTTCTTTGTCGACAGGGTGACAGTGGAGCCTGCATGCATGTCTACAGGACAATCGAAAGTCACATTTTAATTGACATCCTCCCTTTGGCGATTTCGTGAAATCAGAAGCGTCTTCTGCTTGTATTCCTTCGGCGTTTGGATGGTTTTGACAGTATAGTGGCAGAGACTTTCCAAATTGACCTGCCAACATCAGCCCAGCGTCTATTTCCAGCTTTAAACATGTTAAAATTCCCGATGACATACAATCCTTTCTTTGCACGACAGAAAGCCTATCTTGCTTTTATTGTTACTGCGTACAATTGACAATAGAATTATGTCATTTTCTTCTCCCTGGAAGTTGTCTATAGCAACTGTCTTAACGTCTTCAAATTCTTGAAGTTGTCTAGGCATACAGTCTCGAATGCAGAACATTTGACCTGTATACGCAGCCAAAACTGTTATTTGTGAACCTTCGTATCCTTGCTTCAGTAAATATCTGCAGAGAGTAGCAATATACTGAGCCTCGTGTTTATTGGAATAACTCCTGATATCGTCAGCGTAGTCCTCAGCTTGGTTGTGATTGATGAAGAACACATCTTTTCGGGCGCCTTTGATATGTTCGTATTGATGAACATTTTCGTTGTCATCTAGGACATCATATATATCCCGAACAAGTGTAGATATTTCTGGTCGCATTCTGTGTTGTCGTTGAAGGCAGTGGTTTTTCATGCCATTGTTCAACATTCTTTCAAACATAGAAAGTGATAGGTTGTACTCCAGTGCCAGCTGGATAACCGACTGTTTCGGTTCAAATTGCTTGTGGTCTCCTATTAGAATGAGATGCTCGCATTGCGGACTGAGCGCAGTGACAATATGTGCTTCCAATACTTCCGCGGCCTCTTCTACAATAACGATTCGTGGCCCGATTTCCATGAGAACATCCTGGTACCTCGCTGCTCTCCGGTAGTTGTCATACCAATCACTGTAGAGTTTCGCAATATTTCAGCATCAACTTCTTTTTTCTCTTTTTCGTAGTCCTGGATTGGTTTATAATAATTCGTTTTTAGTTCACCAATATGCTGAGTTTGATGTTGTTTATATAAGTCAACCCAGTATCGATACAGTTTCCAGCGGCGTCCTCGTCTCAATTTGTGCAAACTACCCCTAATCCCATGAACTTCTTTCATATTCAGCCTGCTTTCTGCTTTTAGCTCGAATAATATCAGTCCTGCCTCCCGTTTTAATAATGATTGAAATAGTTTATCAACCTGAGTATTGGACTGTATTATTTCTCTTATTTTCTTATCGACATCAAGACCAATGTTTCCTTGAAAGTGTACACCAAAATCGTCATCTTCTATCCGCCTCTCATCTTCAACTTTGTTTGCTTCGTCTTCTTCGTTCTCCACTTCCGTTGAGCTTACAGTTGTATCTATGTTCACAAATGACTCTGTTGCAAAATGAGAGGTATTTTCGTAGGCATTGTGAGATCTTCGGAGCAAAGTCTTCTCGTCAGCTTCCAGCCATTGATATAGTTTTTCTGGTGAATGGTTTTTTTTTCAGGTGGAAGTTGTTCGTTCTCGACAAAGAATCTAGCGTGTTGGGGATCCATAAATTGCAGTAAATGCTGAATGTCGAGGACTGTATCTTCAAGGTGGCAAAGACTGTATGCTATAAATGATATATGTTTATGTTGTGTTGTTATGGATTTGTACAATTGGTCTAGTTTTGTTTCGTGTATTTGCCTTCCACCCCATGAATAACGATGACGACGCTTTTTTAACGAAAACTCTTCCATCGATTCGCTTCCAGATCTTCCTCCAACCCACACAATTTCATTACAACAAATGTCTTTTGTTTTTTTTGGTCAAGAAATTGGACTATACCTTCCATGAATTGATCTAGGGCGTGATTTGTATAACACACAACCAGCATTTGTATTTTTGGTTTATGTGACCAGTTTCGATCATCTTGCCATACTGTAGATGTCATCAGTACGTAAGTGAACAAAAAATCAAAATTATGGGATTTATGAATTTTATTTTGAAACAAATACGTGTACATTGTATATCATTTTTATATGGGGCAAATAAGTAATTCTAACAGTGTGGACAAAAGATTGTTGAGTTTTCAAGGCGATCTGTCCCTTTGTCTATAAGGATCCAGTGTTATATGGAAAATAACTGTTGATATTACTTCCTTGACCAATATTATTTTTATGTATGGTTTCAAAAGAATTAAAGCACTTATGCATCTGTTAAGAATCATCAAGCGTCTACAAAAATCACGAGTTTTCTATGTATGTATTGCAGTTTTTGTCTTTGTGTGACCAGAAACATATAATTATATGGGCCATTTTTAGATTGGCAGATGTACTTCTGTATAGGCTAACGATATATATGCTCTTTAAATATGCTCTTAAATAGTTAAATATAGGAGAATAACTTTGATATGATACAAAAGTTCAATAATTTTCAGATAGTTTTAGTAGACTTTGGAAATAAAAAAAATAACATTTTAACTTACATACAATAATGTAATACAAAATGCACTTCCGGTTTTGAATGTCTGACTGTCTAAAATTAAAGTATAATTTTCTTATTTTCATGCTTTCAAAAATCATGACCATGATATGTTTAATCTTTGTATTGATGGCAAAACTATGAATTAAAGTTAAGCCGAGGGAAAAAGGGAAAATGCCTGTAGTGTATAAACCAAGGTCCATCTTACGTCAACTAAAAACATAAGGTTTCATTGAGGTGTGCACAATGTTTTATGTTAAACATATTGTCAGCGCTGCAGGTGTTCATGATATTATGTTACTACAGGTTGGCTCTATTATTCTCGTGGATTTTAACCACTAGATGATGAATACATGAGTATTTTATGCATATGGACATGTTGCGTGAATAGCATGATTTTAACGAAACTTGCCCGGGCTATCTTTGTCGTAGTCTGTGGCCTCAGTGTATTATAATAGCTGAAGTACGAACATTGGTAGTACGCAGCTAATGTAGTCAATCTTACTTAGTACATGACAACGGCAGATCCTTTTTATAATTAATGTCGCATATAATAAATTACATTATTGTAACCTATATTACACTAAATTATGCATTTTAATAAGATCGCTATATGAGTTATCATTATAGTCAATCATCAAATATAAAGACTGCAAATGTGCATAAATCCCTCTCTTTATACAGAATACGCATACCAGATCCGTCTGTGATACAAACTGGTCAAGTTCATGCACGTAATCAAAAACAGAAGTGCACGAAGACGGATTCTAGTATGTCTTCTCAAGCTTACTAAAATTCTCTTACTCGAGGCACTGACCATTACCTCCCTTAATTTTACTTAAGCGTTAAAAATTGTTGAAACAAAAATGAATTAATTGCCACTCACCATGAAAAAACTATATCGCCTTGAGGCTTCCATTATAAAACTCCTTATATCGACATAGAAGTAGAACTTCCGGATATGCGGCAAGCTACTGCTAAGAAGAGTGCGAAATCAAATTATTTTGACTTATATATTTTTTGTGTTAAGTTACCGGTAACATAAAAGCACAAAACAGGAAGAAGTTGATAAGATTAATCACTTACGAAGTCGGCAATTATTGTTGCAACGCCATGATGAAGCACATCATTTATGCTCTGTACAGCGGCTGGAAGCATCTTTAAATCAAGGGGAACATTTATAATATCTGCACTCAATTGTAATACGGCAGTCGTCCAACCAACTTCAGTTATTTCAGATACAGAATTAGATTTAATGTAGAAGGGTATACCATATTCTAGGCTAGCATTATCATAATCAGCAGGTGTAATTTGCACAGATACAGATTGAGAAGGGGTATAGGCAGACATCTAGGTATACATTTATCCTAATACAGAATTAGATTTATTATGAAGGGTATACATATCTAGGTATATATATTTTTTTTATTATATACAGAATTAGAGTTTATTAGAAGGGATATACATATCTAGGTAGATTTATTTAATACAGAATTATATTTATTAGAAGGGTATACATATCTAGGTATATATTTTTATACAGAATTAGATTTATTAGAAGCAAGTAATACAGAAACTATTATATTTATTAGAATTTATTAGGGTATATCATATCAGGTATATTAATTTAATACAGAATTAGATTAATTAGAAGGGTATACATATCGAGGTATATATATACATTTTTTATTTATAATCATATCGATGTTAGCTTTTTTTAAGCAAAGAAACTGCCGAAAAAGCAAGTAAATCTATTTGCTATCTAAAAGAAACTTATCTATTCATCCTGTTGATATTCAATTCACTTGTAATGCCAGTTTTCTTTTGAAAATGTATCCATACAAAGTGTGAAGATTTGAAAAATACAAATGTTATAGAAAAAGACATTTGCAATTTTGTAAAGGCATCCTTAAATTAAGAAAGTGTACAAACAATTTCATGCTCTTTGGCGAGCTTGCTATTGAAATAAAATACAGAATTATGTTTTGCACAACCTTATAACATTAAGTAAATGATCAAGTAACTTTTGTAAATTCTTTTAAATTAATGTCACATGTTAAAGATATTAGATCAATTAACTTTTGTAAACTCTTTTAAATTAATGTCACATGTTAAAGATATTAGATCAATTAACTTTTGTAAATTCTTTTAAATTAATGTCACATGTTAAAGATATTTTATCCAGAGCTGACTTAAAGTAATGTTTGAATATATATAATCAAATAGCTAGTTTACAAAAGATGAATATTAAGACCAATTCATCAATTTATTCAGAAACTGTATGACGATATTTGACACAGTTTGACATAGTAAAGTAACAGTTTATTAGAACTTAATGAAATGATAGCAAAATTATGTATACATCAATCAAAAGGCCCCGCTTGTCTCAGCCTGAAGATAATTTTTCAAGATATTTCCATTGTACGGCTAAATTAGGAAATATATATTAATTCCAACACTTGTTGTGTTTAATAACCCACCCAATATATATGTGCATTTTTTGTCTTTATGTATGACAAGTTTATATAGGTTACACTATTGTCAAGTTTTTTGACTAGAGGTGGTTTATTTTCCTGTGTAACAGTTTTTTTATCTCTGGTTTTTAACCATTTGGACATGAATACTAGAATACAATATTTATATATTATCAGCGGCAGATTATTTGACCAATGAAATCTGAAAACGAGATAACCAGTGTACAGTGATTATGAAATTTACCAACATAAACTTATTAATTATTTAATACCACCCACCCCCCCACCCCCTTCCCCTAATGACTCCCATCCCATTTATATCTAAGGGTTTTCTATATACATGTACATGTATGTATGTACTGCATAATTGCAAGTTTTTAGGTAACACTATTGTCAGAAGGTTTTCTAGAGTTTTTTTCTGTATTAATTACAGTTTTATCTCTAGTTTTTAAAACCCTCAGATATGAATACAAGAGTATAATTGTATCAGCAAGATTTGTACCCCATATTTGCTGCCTCTCTTTTATATGGTAAACTATTGTCATGATTTCCAGAGGTTTTTTTCTGTATTGCAGTTTTTTATCTCTGGTTTTAAAACCTCAGACATGAATACAAGTGTATTGTATCATTGAATCAGCAAGATTTGTACCCCATATTTGCTGCTTCTCTATTATATGGTAAACTATTGTCGGGTTTTCCAGAGTTTTTTTCTGTATTACATTTTTATCTCTGGTTTTTAACCCTCGACATGAATACAAAAGTGATATATCATTGTATCAGAAAGATTTTTGTACTCCATCTTTGCTGCTTTTCATTTATATATCTATATGTATGTACTTCATATTTTTGTCTTTGTGTATGACAACTTTTGTCGTTACACTAATGTCAGAAGGTTTTCCAGAGGTTTTTTTTTTTGTATCACAGTTTTATCTCTGGTTTTTTATTTCGGACATCAATACAAAAGATTATATTGTATCAATGTGTCTACATATACCGCATGTGGGGGGCATTGTCACTTCCCAGTCTGCAGATAACTTTTCAAGAAAAAGCCATTGTACGGTGATTAAGAAATTTGTATTTTAATTTCATTACTTATTAACCCACACTTATGACCCGCGTCCTAATTTAATGCTAGTTTATATATATTTAGGAAGTGCTTACTATATGTGTTTACTGAATTAGTTTTGTCATTGTGTGCGACAACTTTTGTGGTTACACTATTGTCAGAAAAGTTTTCCAGAGTTTTTTTCTCTCTGTATTACAGTTTTTTCTCTGGTTTTTAACCCTGTATATGAATACAAGAGTAATATATCCTTGTATCAGCAAGATGGCAAAATGTATGTTATACCCCATTCTTTGCTGCTTCTCATTTATATTTCTATATGCATGTACTACATATTTTTCTTTGTGTATGACAACTTTTTATGTCTCACTATTTTCAGAAAAGTTTTCCAGAGTTTTTTTTCTGTGTTACAGTTTTTATCTCTGGTTTTTAGCCCTGGTCATGAAAACATGTACACGATATATCTGTGTATCAGCAAGATAACTTTTTATGTTTCACTATTTTCAGAAAGTTTTCCAGAGTTTTTTCTGTGTTACAGTTTTATCTCTGGTTTTTAGCCCTGGTCATGAATACATGTACATGATATATCTTGTATCAGCAAGATGGCAAGATTTGAACCCCATCTTTGCTGTTTTCTCATTTATAACGTAATGCGATTACAATACTTGTATGACAACCAATTTTTGATGATAACTACGTCATCAAATAAATGACCTTTTCAACATCATCAATTTGATTATGTTGTCTTTAATTGCAGTGAGTTAAAGCAGCAAACGAGCTGCAGGTTCTGATCAGGGTCAGGTTAAGGCCAAATAGAAAAATATTCTTGTTTCTGGTAACACCCTTGAATTTTTTTATATACATTATTTTTTTTCCTCTTCATCCCAGTTTCTTGCAGTAAAAAAACTGAAATAGACTTTATTCAACCTTATATAAACCATGGATTTGATTTCCCGGTTATTATTAGTGTCTTAAATTTACCGCATTTGTACCCACATTCCTAATTTTGTGCAAAACCAAACAAAATTGAGGTTGTTATTTGTTTGCTTGAGGACAAAACTAATAAAAAGTTTTTTGAGTAGGCTCTAATTTTATAGAGTTGGTCGGGTTACCGGAAACACAAATATTTTTTGTATGGCCTAACATGAATGATCAGAAAATTAACCATGTCCGTTTTAAATTTAGAATTATGCCAAATTCGCATCATAGTCTTTACCAACAACAATTCAATGCTAATTATACACTTATTCAAAGATTAGGGCTTTGACTTTGTTGTGCTCTTTGGGCGAAAAATTGACTTCGTACACGAAAAAAATAATTCCGACATCTTTTCCCAACTAGACAATCTAGTCCGTTGAGATTCACTTCCAAGATTCTCAGGTACCAGTATCTCAAACTTTCCTTAACTTAGACTTCTCCATAGGAAATCTTAAGTTAAAAAAAAAAATCTGTAATGCTTTCCTATGCAGAATTTAAAAGTTAAGGAAAGGAAATCCTTGAATTTAAGGAATGTCCATGAAACGATCTGGAAGAAACAATTTGATTGGCATATTTGAAAGGTCACCAGAACGTGACCCCTAACGTAATGTTGATGCAAGGGGACGTAATCCATGATGGATCATGAAATTAATAATATAGATGCTGTGACCATATGTACCTGAAATATTTTAATGTAAAGTTTGAAAGATAACCGGTCTGGTGTGTATCGACTAGTTACTTTGGAAAGCTGATTTATACCAGTTTGTGAACAGAAATGGACAAATCCTGAACTGTATTAAACCACATGAGAGTATTGAAGCATGAAGAAGACAAGGCCCATGGACCTTAACGGTCACCTGAGTTAGAATATATAATGAAACAAATAATGAAACAAATTACAGACATATAAACACTATAGGCTGGGCCTTGAAGTTGTTCAGTGATTTAGTATTTGCTTCCATCAAACCTGTGAACTTAGAGGTATTTTTTGAAATTTTAATCATTTTGACCCTGTTTGGTCCTGCCCCTCTGGTCCCAGGGGGTCATCGAGGACGGATATGGCTGTGAAAAATGCTATATCTTAGGCTAATAATTCTAATCAAGGTTGATTAATTTCCTACGAAAATTGGGCAAATAATGTTCACAAATATGTTTTTCCTATATAAACTAAAGTAAACTTGACCCCTCCTCAGGGTAACGCGAGACCTCAAGGTCATATAGAATTTGCACATAATTTTGTATAGAAACCACCTAAGAGCTGAGAGACCTTGTCTATCTATAATTCTTTATCTCTACTCATGAGTGGCCAGAATTTTAGAAGATTTATATGAAGTTTAGCCTCTATTTGACCCTTTTCGTAAGCTCCCGCGACCATCACTCTTTGCCCACCCAAGGGGGTCGGCTGCAAAGCGCAACTGTGGAATATGATATTAACAATAGCTGATCTTCGAGGGCTATAAATTCTAATTCTAACACAAGTGTTGACGTCCCTTTTCGCTAATGAACAAGTTGGAGGCAAAAAAATAAAAAACAAAAATGCTCCATTAAATGTGTTTTGTTCCTATATACCTAATCTATTGTAAGGACTTGACTACCTCTCCCCCTAGGGGGGGAGGGAAACAGGGAGGAGACCCTGGGTTATATAATTTACAATTTTTATAAACAAACTTTAAGACCTTTTCATCTATAAAGTGTATTTGATTATACCATTTCCAGAATGTTAAAAGAATATTTTTGAAGTTTTAGCCTATTTGACCTTTTTTGGCCCCGCCCCTCTGCCCCCAGGGGGTCGGTCAGGACCAATGTGGATATGATATTAAAATGCTATCTCAGGCTAATAATTCTAACCAAGTTTGACTCCTTTCCTATGAAAATTGAGCAAAAAATGCTCATTAAAGTGTTTTTCCTATATAAAACTATAGTAAACTTGACCCCCTCCCCCAAGGGGAAACGTGAGACCCCAGGGTTATAAAATTTACAATTTTTATAAACCAACTTTAAGATCTTTTCATCTATAAAGTGTATTTGATTATACCATTTCCAGAATGTTAAAAGAATATTTTTGAGTCCAGGATCATATAATTCACAATTTTTGTTAAAGACCTTAAGACCTTTCTATTTATGAAAAGTATTTGATTCTACCATTTCCAGAATTTTCAGAAGAAGATTTTTGAAGTTTTAGTCTATTTGACCCTTTTTTAGCCCCACTCCTTTGCCCCCAGGGGGTCGGCCAAGACCAATGTGGATATGATATTAAAATGCTATCTCAGGCTAATAATTCTAACCTAGTTAGACCCGTTTCCAATAAAAATTGAGCAAAAAATGCTCATAAATGTGTTTTCCCTATATAAACTATAGTAAACTTGACCCCCTCCCCAGGGGGAAACGTGAGAGCCCAGGGTTATATAATTCACAATTTTTGTAAAGGACCTTAAAACCTTTCTATTTATGAAAAGTATTTGATTCTACCATTTCCAGAATTTCAGAAGAAGATTTTTGAAGTTTTAGCCTATTTGACCCCTTTTGACCCCGCCCCTAAGGCCCCTGGGGGTCAGTCATAGAAAATTTGTTAATAGGATTAAATGGCCATCTCATACTAATAATTCTGACTACATTTGACTCATTTCCTATTACAAATGACCAAATAATGAGCAAAAATGTGTTTTCCCAATATAAACTATAGTAAACTTAACCCCCCCTCCCCAGGGTGAAACTAGAGACCCCAGGGTTATATAATTCACAATTTTTGTAAAGGACCTTAAGACCTTTCTATCTATGAAGAGTATTTGATTCTACCACATCTGTGAGTAGAGAAGAAGATTTTTGAAATTTTACTCAATTTTACCCCTTTTGGCCCCTCCCCACAGCCCCCGGGGGGTGGGGACCATATAATTCACAATTTGGATTGGCCTTATGCCTTAGAAGGTTTGTGCAAAATTTCATTGAAATTGCTTCAGCAGTTTTGGAGAAGAAGTTGAAAATGTAAATTGTTTACGGACATACGATGCACGACGACGGACAAAAGGCGATTGGAATAGGTCACTTGAGCCTTCGTCTCAGGTGACCTAAAAATGGAATGGTAAGCAAGTATGTGAAACAGTGATTATTCCAAAATATAAAATAACAGATGTATGCAATGTTATACGCTGTTTCCTGAAATTGTGGATATTTTGCTGACAATTTTATAATAAAGCAACTAAAAGTGGTTAACAATAACAATTTTTTTTTTTTTTTTTTAATTTTTGATTTTCCAAACAACGTTTTAACAAAGACTACATTTGCCACATATACATGCACATTACTACAATTTCCTTCCATTCTGGCATTTTCCTCTCATACACTAGAAATTACATTGTTTTTTTTTATTATTTATGAAAAGGGGGCAGGGGGGTAAGAAAAAAAACAGATGGGGAGGGGGGAAGGAGGTTAAGTGGGATAAGGGTATGAAGAGGGATGGTATATAAACTAATAAATTAACAATTAACATAAGAGATAGAAAAGGGGAAAATAGGACAGAAAATGGATATCACTTCACAGATCTATACAAATGTATACATTGTGCAAGCATGACACATGGAAAAACATGTATAAATAAACAATAACAATTCAATTTAATCACAAGAAACTGCGGTGTAAATCTCAATGAAATTAGGTTATTTTGTCATAAAGACCATTTATTTAGGTAATTCTAATACTGCTTAGTTGACCTTTACCTGGAATAATTGTTAACGTACATTTTTTTCAGAAGAAGGAATAAAGTTATTTTGAAATATTGTGGGTTTGTATCGTCACTGGTTTTTGAAGTTTGTGTTCCTTTTTTGGCACATCAGTTTTAATGTTATGTTTTAAGCTCTAAACATCAAAATGGTTGAAAATGATACTAGAATTCATGAGGAGTGGAGTCTAATACAAGACAGAAATGTAAGCTAATTGACATAAGCAAAATAACAAATAAACGCCAAATCCATGCAAGAAATCAGAATAATTCTCCTGAAATATAACAGCTTTGACTCAAATTATTATGATACACTTGGTTTGTAATAACAAGTTTATGTTATGAATACAAGTTTCATTTTTTTCTTTTCTAGGTGTTTCCCTTCCCCCAAGGATGTTTCTGGCCAAATTTGGTAAGAATCCATGCAGAACTCTAGCTAGTACCCTCCTTGGGTCTAGAGCCAAAATTTATACATATTCTGTTCCCCTTTCTCCAAGGATCTTTCTTAAGGTTAAAATTAGGTAACAATCTGCATTCCATTCAGAACTGCTTGAGACTAGTGTAGCAATTTGAAAAAGGATTCACACTCTTATTTCCACTTAGTCTTAGGAACGCCCCGCTCCACTCCTGCCCCACTCTCTGGGTCGCGTCGCCAGAGCCACCATTTTTGTTCAAACATCGTATTCCCCTTTCCACACTATAAGGATAGCTGTTATCGGCCATAACTTTGGTTATGAAATCCATTGCAGGTACTACCAACATGAAGTAGCCAGCTATTTTTTAGGTAATGTTGATGGACGGGAGATGAGGCACCATTCATTAAGCCTCACACTGGGTCCAAAGGGCTGACCTTGGGGTATTAAGAACCCAAAATATATTCAAAGTCTATTCCCGGCAGCAGTAGACATGTATAAGCTAACCAGCCCTTTGGGCCAGGCGTTCTATAATATACTTATAATATTAGGAAACTTAATTTATCTCGAGATAAGTATAGTATTTTAATATAAGTATCCATTGCAGTTATAGTTTTATGGCTTAGTATGTAGGCTTGAAGGTATTGTACACTGATATCAAGATTATAAACTTTCCATTTGCTAAGTACAACCATAATAATTGGTAACCATCGTGTGTTGTTAATTGATGCCTTATTTTGTGTCCTTTGGTATAGTACTTTATTGCATTACTAGGAGACCGCAGAACCAAATGATTTCGCTATATACGATATATTAACGTTTGCCGCTGTCAAGGTTAAATGGAGTTTTCAAGTCTGGTCACCTGTCACTAATTTTGAAGAATGGCATCTCGCATACCTGTGAATAAAAAGAAATAAAGATCTACCATCTTGCTAAACTTTTATGTGGGGGGTGCCATCTTATGTTGAATTCCGCACCAAAAATTGACCAAAATATTCATGAAATTCTAATATTGATTACCTCCCCCTGTCAGACACACACTTGACAGAATTTTAAAATTTCTTTATATATTTTACATCTACATGTATTGCCCAACCCACACATTAAACATTTGAAACTGATGCACCCTGGATACCCAATCAGCAGGCTCCGAAACATTCACCTCTCTATGAAATCTTGTGCCCAAAAGGGGATTTCCAGGAATCTATTTTTGGTTTGATTCTGCGGTCCCTATAGCATTTTACATATTTTTCAAATTTACCATTTTTGGAAAGCTACATGTCCATAAGGTCTGATTCCAAAATGGGAGTTTGCTCGCTGCATGGGTTGGTCTGGTACTGCAAGCTGTGTACTCGTATCGACAATGAAGATTCCTGTAAGAAAAATTATGAGAATTGAAACAGTTTTGAAATAAAAATTTAAATATTTCAATGAAATTTGAACCTAGACTTTTGACTTTTACTTATAACTATAGTATAGTTAGTGTACTACAGGGAAATATGACCAATTGAATTAAACTTGGAGGTCAGGGGGAGATAACTCATATTCTTTACCCCCACCCCCCATTTTTGGAATTTCTAGCAAAAAAATATTCAGAACTGAACAATTAAGCAAATCAAAGTTCCAGAACTGGCTCAATACTATAGATATATAACTTAGTAAACAATAGAATATCATAAAAAAAATGATTATAACATATTATGTCATAATATATCTGATATAACACAGAGAAATTACGGTGCAGCTAATAAAATATGGATACAAAATAGCCCCAAAAATTTCAAATTTGCCCTGATTTTCTGAATCAGATGATTCTAAAATTACAAATGTATACCAATTGATGTAAAAAAAGGGAATTATTAACCTCTGAAGGATTTCAAGGACAGATAAAATCAAATCTAGAGCAACATTTGAACCCGAAAAACTGGACAGAACTAAAGAATCGTGGCTATTAGAAAGAAAATGATTTTGAAAAATAGAATTAAACTTATCCTTCACTCACATATTGATGTATACTAGTCAGTTACAAGATCTGGAAGTGAAAGAATTACACAATTCACCTCTAAATTTGCACCATCTCACTGCTAAAAAAAACCCCGTTTACCAGAGACCTACAAATGTACAGACAATGGAAGGGAGATAACTCGAATTTCACTCGACTATCGATCTCGAATAAATTAATAACACTGATAATTGAACCAAAGAGGTATATGAGAGAAATATATAGAGAAAAAAAAAAAAATTATACTCACAATTAAATACTCAGGTCAATTATGGAAAGGTAACTCTGTCTAGTATTTTCATGAAATGAGTTAACTCCCCTTGGCGCTGTCTTCATGTCAGGAAAAAGCTGTTAAAACTGGTCGGCCCCAAAAGGTACCATGGTCAAAGCTCGGCTGAAACAGAAGAAATGTATAAATTAATAAATAAATGACTAAAATGAAAGAGTTAAATAGCTGATTAATGAACACAAAAACAGAAAGTGTTTTATATAGATCGATTAGGGTTCATGGCCATTTAAGGATGTGTCAATACTTGGAGGAACCCAGAGTATCAAAATAAAAACCACCGTCCTACAGCCTGAATCTATTACCTATTCCTGACCAGTCTTAAACATTTAATTTTGAAAAAGAAGACTATACTGTTTATTTTACAGAACCAAACAACACTATATCCATTTGATGAATTTATATATAAAATATTTAGATTACATATACAGATAAATAGAATAGTGATTATGATAAATAGATAAATACAGGGAAAGAGATTATTAGGCTTGAATAACTCCTAATCACAGAGTATCACGCGAATTCAGAGAAGTTTACCAAATATCATTGAAATACACATCATATTCTAAATATTCTAAGTCACCAGACTTCTTACATGTTTACCCCCCCCCCCCCCCCCCCCCCCCCCCCCCGGGCCAGGACCCTAGCCCCTGTGTCATACTGCCCCAAGCCCCTGTGTCATAATCGTGACAAAAACATCTTCTGTATAATCACTTTCTAAGATATTGGTTCATGTGCTAAGCTATATTAACAACATATGTGTAATGTGATTTTTTTCAACAAAATCCACCAATTTACAGTGTCGTTATCAAGACAGAAAGGCCTCCGTACTAAAAATAGCTACCAAATATTTATAAAATACAAGCAAAATACCTTCAACACTCGATTTCCAGTCAAATACATGCAGATTGGGTTCAGTCAAATGGTGTCCAGGGACGCTGAATGACGGAAACGTCATATCCGGTTGTCATCCTATAGAGACCGCAGAACCAAATGATTTCGCTATATACGATATATTAACGTTTGCCGCTGTCAAGGTTAAATGGAGTTTTCAAGTCTGGTCACCTGTCACTAATTTTGAAGAATGGCATCTCGCATACCTGTGAATAAAAAGAAATAAAGATCTACCATCTTGCTAAACTTTTATGTGGGGGGGGTGCCATCTTATGTTGAATTCCGCACCAAAAATTGACCAAAATATTCATGAAATTCTAATATTGATTACCTCCCCCTGTCAGACACACATTTGACAGAATTTTAAAATTTCTTTATATATTTTACATCTACATGTATTGCCCAACCCACACATTAAACATTTGAAACTGATGCACCCTGGATACCCAATCAGCAGGCTCCGAAACATTCACCTCTCTATGAAATCTTGTGCCCAAAAGGGGATTTCCAGGAATCTATTTTTGGTTTGATTCTGCGGTCCCTATAGCATTTTACATATTTTTTCAAATTTACCATTTTTGGAAAGCTACATGTCCATAAGGTCTGATTCCAAAATGGGAGTTTGCTCGCTGCATGGGTTGGTCTGGTACTGCAAGCTGTGTACTCGTATCGACAATGAAGATTCCTGTAAGAAAAATTATGAGAATTGAAACAGTTTTGAAATAAAAATTTAAATATTTCAATGAAATTTGAACCTAGACTTTTGACTTTTACTTATAACTATAGTATAGTTAGTGTACTACAAGGAAATATGACCAATTGAATTAAACTTGGAGGTCAGGGGGAGATAACTCATATTCTTTACCCCCACCCCCCATTTTTGGAATTTCTAGCAAAAAATATCCAGAACTGAACAATTAAGCAAATCAAAGTTCCAGAACTGGCTCAATACTATAGATATATAACTTAGTAAACAATAGAATATCATAAAGAAATGATTATAACATATTATGTCATAATATATCTGATATAACACAGAGAAATTACGGTGCAGCTAATAAAATATGGATACAAAATAGCCCCAAAAATTTAAAATTTGCCCTGATTTTCTGAATCAGATGATTCTAAAATTACAAATGTATACCAATTGATGTAAAAAAGGGAATTATTAACCTCTGAAGGATTCCAAGGACAGATAAAATCAAATCTAGAGCAACATTTGAACCCGAAAAACTGGACAGAACTAAAGAATCGTGGCTATTAGAAAGAAAATGATTTTGAAAAATAGAATTAAACTTATCCTTCACTCACATATTGATGTATACTAGTCAGTTACAAGATCTGGAAGTGAAAGAATTACACAATTCACCTCTAAATTTGCACCATCTCACTGCTAAAAAAAAACCGTTTACCAGAGACCTACAAATGTACAGACAATGGAAGGGAGATAACTCGAATTTCACTCGACTATCGATCTCGAATAAATTAATAACACTGATAATTGAACCAAAGAGGTATATGAGAGAAATATATAGAGAAAAAAAAAAAACAAATTATACTCACAATTAAATACTCAGGTCAATTATGGAAAGGTAACTCTGTCTAGTATTTTCATGAAATGAGTTAACTCCCCTTGGCGCTGTCTTCATGTCAGGAAAAAGCTGTTAAACTGGTCGGCCCAAAAGGTACCATGGTCAAAGCTCGGCTGAAACAGAAGAAATGTATAAATTAATAAATAAATGACTAAAATGAAAGAGTTAAATAGCTGATTAATGAACACAAAAACAGAAAGTGTTTTATATAGATCGATTAGGGTTCATGGCCATTTAAGGATGTGTCAATACTTGGAGGAACCCAGAGTATCAAAATAAAAACCACCGTCCTACAGCCTGAATCTATTACCTATTCCTGACCAGTCTTAAACATTTAATTTTGAAAAAGAAGACTATACTGTTTATTTTACAGAACCAAACAACACTATATCCATTTGATGAATTTATATATAAAATATTTGACTTACATATACAGATAAATAGATTTAATAGAATAGTGATTATGATAAATAGATAAATACAGGGAAAGAGATTATTAGGCTTGAATAACTCCTAATCACAGAGTATCACGCGAATTCAGAGAAGTTTACTAAATATCATTGAAATACACATCATATTCTAAATATTCTAAGTCACCAGACTTCTTACATGTACCCCCCCCCCCCCCCCCCCCCCCCCGGGCCAGGACCCTAGCCCCTGTGTCATACTGCCCCAAGCCCCTGTGTCATAATCGTGACAAAAACATCTTCTGTATAATCACTTTCTAAGATATTGGTTCATGTGCTAAGCTATATTAACAACATATGTGTAATGTGATTTTTTTCAACAAAATCCACCAATTTACAGTGTCGTTATCAAGACAGAAAGGCCTCCGTACTAAAAATAGCTACCAAATATTTATAAAATACAAGCAAAATACCTTCAACACTCGATTTCCAGTCAAATACATGCAATTTGGGTTCAGTCAAATGGTGTCCAGGGACGCTGAATGACGGAAACGTCATATCCGGTTGTCATCCTATAGCATTTTACATATTTTTCAAATTTACCATTTTTGGAAAGCTACATGTCCATAAGGTCTGATTCCAAAATGGGAGTTTGCTCGCTGCATGGGTTGGTCTGGTACTGCAAGCTGTGTACTCGTATCGACAATGAAGATTCCTGTAAGAAAAATTATGAGAATTGAAACAGTTTTGAAATAAAAATTTAAATATTTCAATGAAATTTGAACCTAGACTTTTGACCTAGACTTTTGACTTTTACTTATAACTATAGTATAGTTAGTGTACTACAAGGAAATATGACCAATTGAATTAAACTTGGAGGTCAGGGGGAGATAACTCATATTCTTTACCCCCACCCCCCCATTTTTGGAATTTCTAGCAAAAAATATCCAGAACTGAACAATTAAGCAAATCAAAGTTCCAGAACTGGCTCAATACTATAGATATATAACTTAGTAAACAATAGAATATCATAAAGAAATGATTATAACATATTATGTCATAATATATCTGATATAACACAGAGAAATTACGGTGCAGCTAATAAAATATGGATACAAAATAGCCCCAAAAATTTAAAATTTGCCCTGATTTTCTGAATCAGATGATTCTAAAATTACAAATGTATACCAATTGATGTAAAAAAGGGAATTATTAACCTCTGAAGGATTCCAAGGACAGATAAAATCAAATCTAGAGCAACATTTGAACCCGAAAAACTGGACAGAACTAAAGAATCGTGGCTATTAGAAAGAAAATGATTTTGAAAAATAGAATTAAACTTATCCTTCACTCACATATTGATGTATACTAGTCAGTTACAAGATCTGGAAGTGAAAGAATTACACAATTCACCTCTAAATTTGCACCATCTCACTGCTAAAAAAACCCGTTTACCAGAGACCTACAAATGTACAGACAATGGAAGGGAGATAACTCGAATTTCACTCGACTATCGATCTCGAATAAATTAATAACACTGATAATTGAACCAAAGAGGTATATGAGAGAAATATATAAGAAAAAAAAAAACAAATTATACTCACAATTAAATACTCAGGTCAATTATGGAAAGGTAACTCTGTCTAGTATTTTCATGAAATGAGTTAACTCCCCTTGGCGCTGTCTTCATGTCAGGAAAAAGCTGTTAAACTGGTCGGCCCAAAAGGTACCATGGTCAAAGCTCGGCTGAAACAGAAGAAATGTATAAATTAATAAATAAATGACTAAAATGAAAGAGTTAAATAGCTGATTAATGAACACAAAAACAGAAAGTGTTTTATATAGATCGATTAGGGTTCATGGCCATTTAAGGATGTGTCAATACTTGGAGGAACCCAGAGTATCAAAATAAAAACCACCGTCCTACAGCCTGAATCTATTACCTATTCCTGACCAGTCTTAAACATTTAATTTTGAAAAAGAAGACTATACTGTTTATTTTACAGAACCAAACAACACTATATCCATTTGATGAATTTATATATAAAATATTTGACTTACATATACAGATAAATAGAATAGTGATTATGATAAATAGATAAATACAGGGAAAGAGATTATTAGGCTTGAATAACTCCTAATCACAGAGTATCACGCGAATTCAGAGAAGTTTACTAAATATCATTGAAATACACATCATATTCTAAATATTCTAAGTCACCAGACTTCTTACATGTCCCCCCCCCCCCCCCCCCCCCCCGGCCAGACCCTAGCCCCTGTGTCATACTGCCCCAAGCCCCTGTGTCATAATCGTGACAAAAACATCTTCTGTGTAATCACTTTCTAAGATATTGGTTCATGTGCTAAGCTATATTAACAACATATGTGTAATGTGATTTTTTTCAACAAAATCCACCAATTTACAGTGTCGTTATCAAGACAGAAAGGCCTCCGTACTAAAAATAGCTACCAAATATTTATAAAATACAAGCAAAATACCTTCAACACTCGATTTCCAGTCAAATACATGCAATTTGGGTTCAGTCAAATGGTGTCCAGGGACGCTGAATGACGGAAACGTCATATCCGGTTGTCATCCTATAGCATTTTACATATTTTTCAAATTTACCATTTTTGGAAAGCTACATGTCCATAAGGTCTGATTCCAAAATGGGAGTTTGCTCGCTGCATGGGTTGGTCTGGTACTGCAAGCTGTGTACTCGTATCGACAATGAAGATTCCTGTAAGAAAAATTATGAGAATTGAAACAGTTTTGAAATAAAAATTTAAATATTTCAATGAAATTTGAACCTAGACTTTTGACTTTTACTTATAAACTATAGTATAGTTAGTGTACTACAAGGGAAATATGACCAATTGAATTAAACTTGGAGGTCAGGGGGAGATAACTCATATTCTTTACCCCCACCCCCCATTTTTGGAATTTCTAGCAAAAAATATCCAGAACTGAACAATTAAGCAAATCAAAGTTCCAGAACTGGCTCAATACTATAGATATATAACTTAGTAAACAATAGAATATCATAAAGAAATGATTATAACATATTATGTCATAATATATCTGATATAACACAGAGAAATTACGGTGCAGCTAATAAAATATGGATACAAAATAGCCCCAAAAATTTAAAATTTGCCCTGATTTTCTGAATCAGATGATTCTAAAATTACAAATGTATACCAATTGATGTAAAAAAGGGAATTATTAACCTCTGAAGGATTCCAAGGACAGATAAAATCAAATCTAGAGCAACATTTGAACCCGAAAAACTGGACAGAACTAAAGAATCGTGGCTATTAGAAAGAAAATGATTTTGAAAAATAGAATTAAACTTATCCTTCACTCACATATTGATGTATACTAGTCAGTTACAAGATCTGGAAGTGAAAGAATTACACAATTCACCTCTAAATTTGCACCATCTCACTGCTAAAAAAACCCGTTTACCAGAGACCTACAAATGTACAGACAATGGAAGGGAGATAACTCCGAATTTCACTCGACTATCGATCTCGAATAAATTAATAACACTGATAATTGAACCAAAGAGGTATATGAGAGAAATATATAGAGAAAAAAAAACAAAATTATACTCACAATTAAATACTCAGGTCAATTATGGAAAGGTAACTCTGTCTAGTATTTTCATGAAATGAGTTAACTCCCCTTGGCGCTGTCTTCATGTCAGGAAAAAGCTGTTAAACTGGTCGGCCCAAAAGGTACCATGGTCAAAGCTCGGCTGAAACAGAAGAAATGTATAAATTAATAAATAAATGACTAAAATGAAAGAGTTAAATAGCTGATTAATGAACACAAAAACAGAAAGTGTTTTATATAGATCGATTAGGGTTCATGGCCATTTAAGGATGTGTCAATACTTGGAGGAACCCAGAGTATCAAAATAAAAACCACCGTCCTACAGCCTGAATCTATTACCTATTCCTGACCAGTCTTAAACATTTAATTTTGAAAAAGAAGACTATACTGTTTATTTTACAGAACCAAACAACACTATATCCATTTGATGAATTTATATATAAAATATATTTGACTTACATATACAGATAAATAGAATAGTGATTATGATAAATAGATAAATACAGGGAAAGAGATTATTAGGCTTGAATAACTCCTAATCACAGAGTATCACGCGAATTCAGAGAAGTTTACTAAATATCATTGAAATACACATCATATTCTAAATATTCTAAGTCACCAGACTTCTTACATGTACCCCCCCCCCCCCGGGCCAAGCCCAGACCCTAGCCCCTGTGTCATACTGCCCCAAGCCCCTGTGTCATAATCGTGACAAAAACATCTTCTGTGTAATCACTTTCTAAGATATTGGTTCATGTGCTAAGCTATATTAACAACATATGTGTAATGTGATTTTTTTCAACAAAATCCACCAATTTACAGTGTCGTTATCAAGACAGAAAGGCCTCCGTACTAAAAATAGCTACCAAATATTTATAAAATACAAGCAAAATACCTTCAACACTCGATTTCCAGTCAAATACATGCAATTTGGGTTCAGTCAAATGGTGTCCAGGGACGCTGAATGACGGAAACGTCATATCCGGTTGTCATCCTATAGCATTTTACATATTTTTCAAATTTACCATTTTTGGAAAGCTACATGTCCATAAGGTCTGATTCCAAAATGGGAGTTTGCTCGCTGCATGGGTTGGTCTGGTACTGCAAGCTGTGTACTCGTATCGACAATGAAGATTCCTGTAAGAAAAATTATGAGAATTGAAACAGTTTTGAAATAAAAATTTAAATATTTCAATGAAATTTGAACCTAGACTTTTGACTTTTACTTATAACTATAGTATAGTTAGTGTACTACAGGATAATATGACCAATTGAATTAAACTTGGAGGTCAGGGGGAGATAACTCATATTTCTTTACCCCCACCCCCCATTTTTGGAATTTCTAGCAAAAAATATCCAGAACTGAACAATTAAGCAAATCAAAGTTCCAGAACTGGCTCAATACTATAGATATATAACTTAGTAAACAATAGAATATCATAAAGAAATGATTATAACATATTATGTCATAATATATCTGATATAACACAGAGAAATTACGGTGCAGCTAATAAAATATGGATACAAAATAGCCCCAAAAATTTCAAATTTGCCCTGATTTTCTGAATCAGATGATTCTAAAATTACAAATGTATACCAATTGATGTAAAAAAGGGAATTATTAACCTCTGAAGGATTCCAAGGACAGATAAAATCAAATCTAGAGCAACATTTGAACCCGAAAAACTGGACAGAACTAAAGAATCGTGGCTATTAGAAAGAAAATGATTTTGAAAAATAGAATTAAACTTATCCTTCACTCACATATTGATGTATACTAGTCAGTTACAAGATCTGGAAGTGAAAGAATTACACAATTCACCTCTAAATTTGCACCATCTCACTGCTAAACAAGAGGCCCAAAGGGCCAGAGACCTACAAATGTACAGACAATGGAAGGGAGATAACTCGAATTTCACTCGACTATCGATCTCGAATAAATTAATAACACTGATAATTGAACCAAAGAGGTATATGAGAGAAATATATAGAGAAAAAAAAACCAAATTATACTCACAATTAAATACTCAGGTCAATTATGGAAAGGTAACTCTGTCTAGTATTTTCATGAAATGAGTTAACTCCCCTTGGCGCTGTCTTCATGTCAGGAAAAAGCTGTTAAACTGGTCGGCCCAAAAGGTACCATGGTCAAAGCTCGGCTGAAACAGAAGAAATGTATAAAATTAATAAATAAATGACTAAAATGAAAGAGTTAAATAGCTGATTAATGAACACAAAAACAGAAAGTGTTTTATATAGATCGATTAGGGTTCATGGCCATTTAAGGATGTGTCAATACTTGGAGGAACCCAGAGTATCAAAATAAAAACCACCGTCCTACAGCCTGAATCTATTACCTATTCCTGACCAGTCTTAAACATTTAATTTTGAAAAAGAAGACTATACTGTTTATTTTACAGAACCAAACAACACTATATCCATTTGATGAATTTATATATAAAATATTTGACTTACATATACAGATAAATAGAATAGTGATCATGATAAATAGATAAATACAGGGAAAGAGATTATTAGGCTTGAATAACTCCTAATCACAGAGTATCACGCGAATTCAGAGAAGTTTACTAAATATCATTGAAATACACATCATATTCTAAATATTCTAAGTCACCAGACTTCTTACATGTACCCCCCCCCCCCCGGGCCAGGACCCTAGCCCCTGTGTCATACTGCCCCAAGCCCCTGTGTCATAATCGTGACAAAAACATCTTCTGTGTAATCACTCTCTAAGATATTGGTTCATGTGCTAAGCTATATTAACAACATATGTGTAATGTGATTTTTTTCAACAAAATCCACCAATTTACAGTGTCGTTATCAAGACAGAAAGGCCTCCGTACTAAAAATAGCTACCAAATATTTATAAAATACAAGCAAAATACCTTCAACACTCGATTTCCAGTCAAATACATGCAATTTGGGTTCAGTCAAATGGTGTCCAGGGACGCTGAATGACGGAAACGTCATATCCGGTTGTCATCCTATAGAGACCGCAGAACCAAATGATTTCGCTATATACGATATATTAACGTTTGCCGCTGTCAAGGTTAAATGGAGTTTTCAAGTCTGGTCACCTGTCACTAATTTTGAAGAATGGCATCTCGCATACCTGTGAATAAAAAGAAATAAAGATCTACCATCTTGCTAAACTTTTATGTGGGGGGTGCCATCTTATGTTGAATTCCGCACCAAAAATTGACCAAAATATTCATGAAATTCTAATATTGATTACCTCCCCCTGTCAGACACACACTTGACAGAATTTTAAAATTTCTTTATATATTTTACATCTACATGTATTGCCCAACCCACACATTAAACATTTGAAACTGATGCGCCCTGAATACCCAATCAGCAGGCTCCGAAACATTCACCTCTCTATGAAATCTTGTGCCCAAAAGGGGATTTCCAGGAATCTATTTTTGGTTTGATTCTGCGGTCCCTATAGCATTTTACATATTTTTCAAATTTACCATTTTTGGAAAGCTACATGTCCATAAGGTCTGATTCCAAAATGGGAGTTTGCTCTCTGCATGGGTTGGTCTGGTACTGCAAGCTGTGTACTCGTATCGACGATGAAGATTCCTGTAAGAAAAAATTATGAGAATTGAAACAGTTTTGAAATAAAAGTTTAAATATTTCAATGAAATTTGAACCTAGACTTTTGACTTTTACTTATAACTATAGTATAGTTAGTGTACTACAGGGAAATATGACCAATTGAATTAAACTTGGAGGTCAGGGGGAGATAACTCATATTCTTTACCCCCACCCCCCATTTTTGGAATTTCTAGCAAAAAATATCCAGAACTGAACAATTAAGCAAATCAAAGTTCCAGAACTGGCTCAATACTATAGATATATAACTTAGTAAACAATAGAATATCATAAAGAAATGATTATAACATATTATGTCATAATATATCTGATATAACACAGAGAAATTACGGTGCAGCTAATAAAATATGGATACAAAATAGCCCCAAAAATTTCAAATTTGCCCTGATTTTCTGAATCAGATGATTCTAAAATTACAAATGTATACCAATTGATGTAAAAAAGGGAATTATTAACCTCTGAAGGATTCCAAGGACAGATAAAATCAAATCTAGAGCAACATTTGAACCCGA